>NC_133299.1:10177141-10266115 GCF_005239225.2 Populus alba
AGGTGAGTCCTCCAATTCTTTCATTTCACACATGCCTGGAATAGGTAAAAGTATTTTTGCAAAGAAACGTCGTGCAAAAGGACTGAAAGTCTGTCACAGATGTGCTAGATGGACTTGTAATGCCACATGTTGTTCTTTAGGAATGGTATCTGTAAACCGTGAAGATAAAATACAATTCATTAAGGATGGCCTGAGTAAGGGGTCTTTAGATAATCTTCTATCGACTCTTGCGACGCACCCTAGTGGAGATGTGCATCGTGCAATTCATGATTTATGGCCACAATTCCATAAAGAACATGCTCGACTTAGTCTTGGGAATCTGACTAAAAAAGACCATGTTTGCCAGTTTTTAAGAAAACTGGATGGGAAGCCTATCCCCGACCCATAAAGGAAAGATGTGAGCCATAATCACAACTACCTGTACATACATATGCTTTTTCAAAAAAAAAAAATAGAGAGAGAGAGAGAGAGACTAGAACTGACCTACATATAGGTGGTATGATTGCATTTTCAATTTCTCATCTATAAATTCTTCTTTTCCTTCCCTTCATTTCTACTCCACCCATACATTTATCAAATATAGAAGTGTGTAGAAACGGTAGGTTCCTCAAGTCATCACATAAACAATATTTGTGTTTTCGGTGGATCTAGTCCTGGGAAAGAAAAAGAGTTTTTAGAATCAGCAAAATCATCTTGGTCAGGTACTAGCTGAGCGAAAGATTCATTTAGTTTATGGAGGGGGTAGCCTTGGGTTAATGGGGGGAGTGTCAAAAGCTGCATTTTTAGGAGGTAGTCAAGTTTTGGGGGTTGTCCTTAAAGCTTTAACACAAGGGGACATCATTCGAAAAATAATTGGAGAGGAACTACAAGTCTCCACAATGTCTGATCGACTGAATGCCATGTTTAACCATGCTGACGCCTTCATTGCCTTACCAGGTGGTCTGGGCACATTGGAAGAGATCTTTCATATTTCCTTTTGGGCCTAACTGCACATTCACCATAAACCCATAGGTCTGTTAAATGTTAATGGTTTTTATGATAAGTTGTTGTCTTTTCTTGATCATGTTGTGGAACAAGAATTTCTAAATTTTTGGCACGACAAATCATAATCTCTGCTGCTACTACTGAACAATTGATTGACTAACTACAATATTTCATCCATGTAATTAATCCCTTCATGAGTCGCATAAATTGATCAACTAAGGAAAGCCGTAAAAAGATTATATTGGATTTGAGCTTGCGTTTGTAAATATTTTCGTCTTTTGGTTTTATTATTGTATTTTGTTGTTTCTTATATTTGTTTAAGTGTGTTTTAGGTTTGTCAGTGTTCGCTATTTCAAGTGATGTCTTCTATACTTTATCTTTCTACCTTTGGACATTGAGGACAATGTCTCATTTTGGTTGGGGGGAAAGTGTAGTGGTTGATATATTTTTTTAAAAAAGAACTAACTGTGTTTTTTATTTCATAAACTATTTGCAAAACTGTTGTTGCTAGGATGACAGAGTAAAATGAGTTTTTTTGTTAAAGTGACTCTTGAGATGCATCTTAGTAGACATTTTTAACAAGGTCTATCAGAATACTTCTTGAAATATTCATGTTTACAAACTCTCGTATTGTTATCACTTGATTCTGCTCATTGTCGCACCCGACATCCGGTTCTTTTATGGAAAAAAAATGTCTAAGGAGTCGCCACCTAGTATTATGGTCACTAGGAACCCTAACTGGTCAACAGAGATTCTATGGCTCGTGATTATGTAAAGGGGAAGATATAATCACCCCTTAAACGTTCTGTCTAAGGCAGACTACACTACTGGTTTTGTCTTTAATTGCTAAATGTTTATTAGTTTATGCTATGATGATTTGTTTACAATATTCCTGACTCTGGCACCAGTGAATATTCGAGCTCGAATAATTACAACTCTGGCGTGGTAAAAATTCGTAGCTACGAAAAAAAATTAGATCAATATTTTTTATTCCCTACTCTAGCGCCAGTGAATAAATAAATAAAAATAATTTTTTTTATGCATGCACATATTTTTTTTTTATTTTTCTAGCTAAATAAAATAAAAATACAATGAATAAAAATAATATAAATTTAAACCGGTATTTTTATTCCCGACTCTGACGTTGGTGAATAAATCAGTAAATTTATATTATTTTTATTCATGCATACACATAATTTACATTATTTTTATTCATGCATACATTTTTTATTTTTTATTTTTTTATTTTTTTTGGGGGTTGGGCTGGACCCAGCCAGCCCGGCCCGGTCACTAGCCCAAGCCAGTGACTCGGCTGGGCAAGAGGCACGCACCACGCATGCGTGCGCTGGGAAAGGCTAATTAATTTCACGGCAACAGTGTCCAGTGATGTTGCAAAGCGGGAAGAGAAGATTACCTGGACGCAGGACGAGGACGATGGTGAAGCTCTTCCTGTGTGATCGGGTGACACTAGCCGGGCACCTGTTCCAACCTCCCCTTAGTTCTTCTGGCTTTGTTCTTTCTGTTTCTGATGGTTCTGAGTGTTGAAGCTGGTCTTCTGTCTTTATTATCTTCTCTGGCTTTTTTTTGCGTTCCGCTGTTTCTTTAAGAAGAAACAGGGGAACAACAGTCCTGCTGTTTTGGTTCGTCCTTCTGGGTTGTTTGCTTGTCCATCCTCTGTCTCCTGGGTTTTTTTTCCGTCCCTCTGCTCCTTCGTCCCTGTTTTGTTATTCTCTGTGTGTATCCTATTGTTTTCGGTTTATACCTCTGTTTCTGTTCGTGCTGCCTCTTTGTTTTTCTCCTCTGTCTCTCAGTTTTTCCTTTTGTTTTTCCCTTTTTGGTCGCTCACTCTCTCTATCTTCTCTCCCCGGTTCTGTTTCTTTTTTCTTTTTCTCGGTTCTGCTCCTTCTTCCCCCAGTTTTTCCCCTTGTTCGTGGCTCTTTTTTTGGTCCCTCCCTCTCACCCCCTCGGTTCTGTTTATTCCTCCCTGTTTTCCCTGGTTTTTTCGTGTCCTTTCCCAGTATCCCCTTTGCGTTCTCTCATCTTCTCTGGCTTTATAGCCAGAGAATACCAAACATTTGCAACGGCCTCCCTTTACTCTAGTAACGGCTCCTGAGGAGGAAGACGAAGAAGGCGATTGACAAATTCTAAAACGACGCCGTTTGTGTGGTGGGAATATCTACTTTCAATCTGGTCACTGAAGTTATGAAATCATGTAATCAAGTCCCTAGGTAAATTGTAATTGGACCCCTACATTTCGGCGCAATTTTCAAGTTGGTCCTTGGATTTTAATGTTTTCAATTTGGACCCCAATTAAACTCCAAAATTTGATACTTCTTCAATTAAGTCCCTGATTTCATTAATTTAATTAAATCCAAAGTCTAATTAAGTCTAAAACTTATCAATTCTCCAATTAAACCCTTAATTGGATTAATTAAATTAATTCCAAGCTCAATCAAATCTCAAAACTTATCAATTCTCCAATTAAACCCTTAATTGGATTAATTAAATTAATTCCAAGCTTAATTCAGATTAATTCCAAAGTTTAATTAAACCCTAAAACTTCCAATCATGTTACCCTTAACCCAAATTTTAATTCATTCTTCATTTATTTCATTTTACTTGTTTTTCATTATTATTTTTTTATCATCATTTTTTTTTACCCTTTTCAGTAAATAAAATAATAATAATAATAATTAAAAATAAAATGGTCAAAAATTGGGTTATGACACTCATTTAACAAGTATTCTTAAATCTTCATTTTCCCACATACACTTTAACATATGATTATAGGTTGCACATTGGATTATTACATTATTTATGTTTTTTTTGTTAAAGGTAACAACTAAGGGAAATTGATAGTATATAATTTGCAAAAAAAATAATAATAATAAAAAATAATAATAAAAGCGTAGATAAGTTTGGTTTCGTAGCTTCCCTAACCTAAGTAATTAAGCCCGAAAGGGGTGTTTTAACACTTAATACCCTAAAGTCAACTGACTTGGGAGTTATTGGCCCAACACTTGTTACATGGGTTGAGGAGAAAAGCTTAAGGGAATCAAACATTGCACTATCTACATATCAGTATCTGCAACCCGAATTACTAAGCTCGTATGGGTGTCTCAACACCTAATGCCCTAAGAACAATTGGCCTGTGAGTCATTAGCTGAAAGCTCGTTACATGGGTTAAAGATGCATTGTGTTTTAAGTTATATGTATATATATTTAAAAAAAAAAAAAAAAAGAAGAAAAAGATAATAATCCTAACCCAATGAAGTTAACCTTAAACATTAGAATAAAAATTTTGTTTTCTTCCAAGTAAAGCCCCATAACTATTTGTTGATATTTTGAGAACAAAAGAAAGGTTTATTAATACCTTGTTTAAAAGGTATTGAGCAGATATATGAATTTAATAAGAGTTTGTTTATCTGGATAGATTAATGGAAGTTGAATGATGAATGCCTTGCTTTGTGGAACTTGCAAATTGTTTTTTTTTTTTTTTCCTATTTTAACGCTTTGATTACTAGGGACTAGTAATAAGCTAGTTGGGGGGTGTGATTAGTACTTAAAAGTACATATTTATCAAGGTTTTATATCATCATTTTGCACTTGAAGTATCAATAACTCCTTAACTAAAGCATGTTTTATAATAACAAGTCTGATACTATAAAATGCCTTAATAAATGGTAAATGTTCATCTTAAATGCAGGTCTATCACATAAATCAAAGGATTGTTTGATGAATTCAAGTATTGAAATTGAAAGGATAAAGAGAGGGCCAAACTTAGAAAAAAGATGTTGGTGTAGTCCAAACTAGAACACTGTTCGGTAGTTGGGTCATATCTCGAGTTCTAGATGTCAAAATGATCTCACATTTTTACACAGATTCAGTAAGACATAGGCCTACAACTTTCATATGGACACCAAGATCTAAAAAGGCCGTTTGCAAGTCCAAATTATAGCAACAACGGAGAAGTCCGAATCTGTCATGTAGCTCGAACATTGTTTAGTGTTTGGCCTATATCTGGAGTTCTAGAAGTCCAAATGACCTCCATTTTTTTTTTCTGAAAAGCTAAGACAATTTCCTACAACTTTCATGTTTTAATGTGGTCCTATTTCTGATGCTAGCAATTTCGTTTTATTCAGACAAGAAGATAAGGATTTTCACCAAGTCAAGAGTTGGCCACCCACTCAACAATTAGTCATCAAATCAATAATTCTGTATTTTGGCCTATAAAAGGAGGCATTTGCCATGCATTTAGGGGCTTGGTTATTCAGATCAAAACCTTGCTCTTCCTCTCTCTCTTTATATATTTTTTTGTAATTTTTAAGGTTTCTTTCATTAATATCTTGTTTATGCTTTTCATTTCCTTTCCTTTACTTAGTTAACTTGTATCTTATTTATGTTCTTCTTTTGTTTATTTATGTTTCTGTTCTTCATTATGTTTAGCTAAATTTATTATGTCAAGGTGAAAAGGTTACACTAATGGTGTAAGAACAAGTATGGTGTAAACTCAACATGGACCTTAAAATTTAATATTAACATGTCTTATCTTTTTATCTTACTAATTCTTAATACCTTGCTTGTTAAATGGTTAATCTAGATTTGTGTTATATAACACTTGGTAAAACAAATGCTTGGCACTCTCATAGCCCAACCGTATGGTATTACCTACACCTGTGCTATGAAAGGAACTTGATTTGTTGTTAACATAAGTTAGCATCATGAATTCCTGATAATATTTAAAAGTTTGGTGTTACTTAAATAAGATAATTAATATGATCATGTTAATAATTTATAATGAGCTATTAATGACAAATCATCCGATTGGAACCTACTTTGTGTGTGGTTTCGAATTGAGTAATAAGAGTTTATACTATACTTGTTTGAAATATCATTAGTGGATCCTCTAACCTTGACACTTGTTTTTATCATTGCTTAATTCTCACATTGATATTCCATCTTAAAATTCTCATCAACTTCTTCCTCTTCTTTTTCTTTATTATTATTATTATTACTATTACTACTATTATTATTAGTATTATTATAACTATTACTATTACTATTATTGTTATTATTGTTGTTGTTGTTGTATTATTGTTATTTATAATTTATACAATTAACCTCCTTATGGTTCGACCCCGGTCTTGCCGAGTTATTTATTACTTCAACACTCCTGCACTTGGAAGAAGACATCAATCTTTTGGTCGTGTTAATCACATTCCTATCAAACCTGATTTACTTAGCTTTCTGGGAATTTGTGTCTTTGCATATGGGTTGCGTGACCGCATGACCACGAGGTTCGCATCACCTTGTGTTTATTATAGATCTTGGTTGTCCTCCCATGTGCCTTTGGGATTGAGGCCTTGAACATAGTTGTGCATTCCTCCTCGCATTGTTATTGATGAATAAGGGTATAATATTTCTTATACCGTTATTCTTCCAATGCAAGTTTCTTTAAACGTGGTGTTTTTAGAAGTAAGACCTTTTTTGCCTTTGACATTGGTTCATAATTTTAATTTTTAAATTAAGGCCTTACATAACCATGACTTGTGTTCTTTTTTTTTTTGGAACATTTTCCTTCTTCATTTATGGAATTCCTTCGAAAAGCATTTTTAGGTACTCTTTTAACATCAGGTCCTTGTTTGTTAGGCACTGTACCTTTCAGTACCCAGAACATATGATACGGTTCAGCCCTATGATACGACCCAAGTAAGGTCAGATTCGGATTTCGGCGTAAAAATCGCAATAGTCTAGGTTTACAGCAATAGTCATAATTCTCAATCCGACCATTGGATCAGGCTAATATTTTATGTGAACTCTCCAAACATGTTTTACTACCTTGGGTTAAAAGATCAGGTCAATCGGAGTTCGGGAAGGAACCGCAATGCTGGTCAACAGAGGCTGTACAAATTTTGTTATTTACTTCCATTTGACTTGTGGACTTCCTATTTGGTTAGGATTCTTTTCCTACAAGGATGTGGCTGCTTGTTTTGGGAATTTCCTAGTTCCACAAGGATCTTTAATGAGCTGCAATATAATCTACAAGTGTGGTAGTGATTCATTAATGTCTCAGAATCCTTTTCTTATAAGGATTCCTTATTCATCCTAGCTACACAAGGAAAGAAGGGCTGATGGTATTTAATGATAGATTAGTTATTTTTATTATTTTCTTTAATGTTTGGGCTTACTTAAAACTTTGTTTTGAGTTAGGTTCCAAGGCTTGTTTGGATCAGTTTATGGGCTTTTCAGTTTAGGGTTTTGGGCCAATTTTGAGTAAACCTCATATAAGTCCACATAAGAGGTCCATTATGGTTAATTTTTCAAGAACTATTTAAACTCATGTAAGCCATAATTTCAGCAGCTTTGATGATTATTATTATGAATATTTCAGTTTTAACGTGTGAGAGTGATTCTTGCATTCTTAGTCACACTCATATCAGACCTGTTTCGGCTTTCTGGGTTCAGATCTCAATCTTGATTGTGGGTTGCGTGACAACGTGATCAAAGGCATGTAATTGGAGACCACAAATTGAAGAATTGCCACCACGATCAATTGAGTCCATCCCTTTAAGTGTTCAACCACCAAAACCTGATTTGAAGCCGTTACCATTTAATCTCAAATACTCATTTTTGGGAGAAAATGAAACTTTTCCTGTAATAATCTCTTCCAAACTTATTGCATATCAAGAAGGTAAGTTATTACAGACTCTGAAAATGCACAAAAATGCATTAGGATGGACCATAGCTGACATAAAAGGAGTTAGCCCTTTGATTTGCACACACAGGATTTATTTGGAGGAAAATGCTAAACCCTCTAGAGAAATGCAACAAAGGCTTAATCCTAATATAAAAGAAGTAGTGAAAATGAAGTCATTAAGCTTTTAGATAATGGAATTATTTATCCTATTTCTGACAGCAAATGGGTAAGTCCTACCCAAGTTGTACCCAAAAAGTCTAGAGTAACTGTGATAACAAATGAGAAAAATGAGTTAATTCCAACTAGGATTAGTGTTGGTGCATGTGCATTGACTATAGGAAACTTAATTCAATGACTAGAAAAGATCATTTCCCTTTACCTTTCATGGATAAAATCCTAGAAAGAGTTGCAGGTCATGATTTTTATTGTTTTCTAGATGGCTATTCAGGTTACAATCAAATTGAAATTGCATTGGAAGATCACATGTCCATTTGGTACTTTTGCATATCGAAGGATGCCTTTTGGATTATGTAATGCACAACCACATTTCAAAGATGCATGCTTAGCATATTCAGTGATATGGTTGAACGTTTTCTGAAGATTTTAATGGATGATTTTTCTGTTTTTGGTGATTCATTTGATGATTGTTTGACTAACTTAGAAAAGTTTTTGAGTAGGTGTGAAAATAAGAATCTTGTATTGAATTGGGAAAAATGTCACTTTATGGTAACAAACGACATTGTACTTGGTCACATTGTTTCATAGAAAGGAATTGAAGTTGACAAATCTAAAATCGAGTTAATTGCCAACTTACCAACACCAAAATCTGTTAAAGATGTTAGATCATTCTTAAGACATGCTAGTTTTTACAGAAGGTTCATCAAAGATTTTAATGTAATATCTAAGCCATTGAGTAACCATCTAACAAAGGATAATATTTTTAATGGACTGGACATTGTGAAGAAGCCTTTGTTAAACTTAAAAATTTGCTTACTTCTGCTCCTGTCATTCAACCTCATGATTGGTCATTACCTTTTGAAATAATGTGTGACGCTAGTGATTATGCCGTGGGTGCTGTCTTGGGACAAAGAAAAGATAAGAAACCCTATGTGATTTACTATGCAAGTAAAACTTTAAATAGTGCTCAAATGAGTTACACCACTACTGAAAAAGAATTACTTGCATTTGTTGCAATGTTGCGGTCGCACAAATTAATTACCCTAGCTTAAAACACAACACACAAGATAGTATAGAGCAAGCAAGGGGTCGATCCCACGAGGAAGATTTAAGTCAAATTTTTATGCTAGATGATATGCAATTTGGGGGGGGTTGGATGTTATCTAGGCTAAAGCAAAAGAGAATAGAAAACTATCAAACAAAATTTAATAAAATCAGAAAATTATCAAGAGAACAAACCTTGGTCGCAAGCACACATCCACCTGTAGAAATCAAAACTGATCCTTGAAATGAAATTCCAGTTTATATTCTGAATTTTTATCTTTTCTTAACGTTGGTTAATTAACGGATCTGCCGTATAACTAACCCTAACCAACAAATAATCACAGTGTCCGCACTAATGATTTAATCCAATGGCAGCCTTAAGATCTAGATAAATTCATTAATCTTAACAACTAAGTTGTCTGCTTATGTTGCTTTGATCGAATGTTCTCCCTAAGATTAATAACGTAGATCCGCTACAATTATTAAACTCAGTTGCTTCACAAGTTCATATACCACAACTCCGATTTTGATATCAAACTTAATAATAAATTGTCTACAATAATAACTTAGAATCCGCTCTAGCAATTAAAATAAACAATCATAGGAAAAATAAGCATAGGAGAACAAACATATTCATCATATAAACTGAAAAGAAAAGGTAAAATAGATCTCACGGTTCTTGAAATCCGAAGGTTTCCGTGTCCTTGCAACCAAGAAAATGAGTTTAGCCTTGCATGTTTGTTGAACAACTAATCAAAAAGATGGAAGAATGCATGATTTAGGGTTTCTTAGAGTAGGGGGGCATTTTTATCCTCTTGGGTGGCTGCCCCCCTTCTCTTCTCTCATTCTTTTTATATGCTAGGAAACCCTAATCTCTATTTTACAAAATAGTCCTCCCTTAAGTAGACAATAACTATTTTCCTAAAAAATGAGAAATAGCTTTGCATGAAATCTTCAACCTTTGACTTAGAGGAGCTACATTACTGAAATAAAAACTTGGATGTCGGTTTAGATGCTTCGGAACGTAATTTGGACTCGTTTCTTCACGAAACTTGTTTGCTGGCAGAATTCAGTTGTCATCTTTGAAAAATCATATCTCCCTCATATGACATCTTTTTTAGCTGAAATTTGGAGCGTTTATAGGTCTTTGAGTCAGGAATCCAAAACAATTGAGTTTGCATCAATTGGACTTTTGTAGCTCTAGATATTCAAGTCAGAATGATTGAAGGTCAACACTGGCAGATTGCGAGATTTGACTTTGAAAGCTGCGATTTCCATGCTCTTCCTTATTTTATTGTCTTGCCTTAGATGTCCAGAAAGGTATGGATGTTAGATTTTTAATGCCACTGGAATCACTTCATTTTGACCTTTAGAGATCACGCTCTGCACAAAACATCGACTGAAGGTCAAATCTGCCAATTACCTCCAATTTACTCCTTTTTGCATCTTTCATCCAAAAGTGCCTTCAAAACATAAAACAAAGAATATCAAGGCATTTTATATATAAAACATAGGCAAAACACTAGTTAAATGTGGGTGAAACTATCAAATAATATGGTTGCATCAGCAGTAGTATTTGCATATGAGAAATTAGGTCTTATCTTGTTGGCACACCTGTTGTTGTTTTTAGTGATCATGCAGCATTGAAATATCTTCTTTTTAGTAAAGATTCTAAGGCTAGATTGGTGCGGTGGATTTTGTTACTTCAAGAATTTGATATCACAATCAAAGACAAGAACGGCACCGAAAATGTGGTCGCAAATCATTTGTCAAGATTGACAACAAATTTGAAATCTGACACCACACCAATCAATGATTATTTTACCGATGAATCTTTACTTTTCGTTTCTATAATGCCTTGGTTTACTAATATTGTTAATTTTCTTGTTTCATGACAATTGCTAGCTCATTGGAGTACCCAAGATAAAAGAAAGTTCTTGAACAAAGTGAAGAACTTTTATTAGGATGACCCGTATTTATTTAAATATTGTGCTGATCAAATATTACGAAGATGCATTCCTGACAATGAGGTAAGTAGTGTCATTAAATTTTGTCATCCTAAGGCATGTGGGGGTCATTTCTTGTAAAAAAAGACAACTGCAAAAATCTTACAAAGTGGATTTTACTGGCCCACCATGTTCAAGGACTCACATGCATTCTACAAGACTTGTGAAAATTGTCAAAAGTTGGGATCTATTTCAAAACGTCACATGATGCCTTTATATCCTATTCTTGTCAATGAGATATTTTACTATTAGGGTATAGATTTCATGGGTCCATTTCCTCCATCATTTGGTTTTGTGTACATATTAGTCGCAGTAGATTATGTTTCAAAATGGATAGAGGCAATTCTAAGTCGAAACAATGATCACAAAATAGTGATAAAGTTTTTGAAAGACAATATTTTGAGTCGATTTGGAATCCCTCGAGCCATGATAAATGATGGTGGAACACATTTCTGCAACAACCCATTTGATTCTTTAATGAAGAAATATGGAATCACACACAAAGTTGCCACTCCTTATCACTCTCAGACTAGTGGACAAGTAGAACTTGCTAATAGGGAGATCAAACAAATCTTAGAGAAAATAGGGAACCATAATAAGAAAGACTAGTCTTTAAGACTTAATGATGCACTTTGGGCTTATCGAACTGCTTATAAAACATCATTAGGTATGTCACCTTATAGACTAGTCTATGGAAAACCTTGTCACTTGCATGTGGAAATTGAACATAAAGCTTATTGGGTTATTAAAGCTTTCAATTCAAAACTTGATGATGCTAGTTAGCTGCGAAAATTGCAAATAAATGAGCTTGAGGAAATAAGAAATCATGCAGATGACAATTCAAGAATTCATAAAGTAAGAATCAAAGAGTTTCATGACAAGATAATACTAAGAAAAACATTCAATGTTGGTCAAAAATTCTTGCTTTATAATTCTCGACTGCATTTATTTCCAGGAAAACTAAGATCAAGATGGAGCAATCCTTTTATTGTGAAACATGTGTATCCAAATGGTGATATGGTTCAGCCATGTGATACGACCCAAGTAAGGTCAGATTCGGATTTTGGCGTAAAAAGCCCAATAGTCCAGGTTTACGGCAATAGTCATAATTGTCAATCTAACCGTTGGATCGGGATAATATTTTATGTGGACTCTCCAGACATATCTTACTACCTTGGGTTAAACATTCAGGTCAATCGGAGTTCAGGAAGGAACCACAATACTGGTCAACGGAGGTTGTACGAATTTTGTTATTTACTTCCATTTGACTTGTGGACTTCCTATTTGGTTAGGATTCTTTTCCTACAAGGATGTGGCAGCTGGTTTTGGGAATTTCCTAGTTCCATAAGGATCTTTAATGAGCTGCAATATAATCTACAAGTGTGGCAGTGATTCATTAATGTTTCAGAATCCTTTTCTTATAAGGATTCCTTATTCATCCTAGCTACACAAGGAAAGAAGGGCTGGTGGTATTTAATGACAGATTAGTTATTTTTATTATTATCTTTAATGTTTGGGCTTAATTAAAACTTTGTTTTGAGCTAGGGTCCAAGGCTTGTTTGGATCAGGTTATGGGCTTTTCAGTTTAGGGTTTTGGGTCAGTTTTGAGTGGACCTCATATAAGTCCACATAAGGGGTCCATTAGGGTTAACTTTTTAAGAACTATTTAAACTCATGTAAGCCACAATTTCGGCAGCTTTGATGAACATTATTATGAATTTTTCAGTTTTAACGTGTGAGAGTGATTCTTGCATTCTTCAGTTCTTGAACGAACTGAATCTGACTTATCGAAGATTAACTGGCTTCGTGGCGTCATTCTACTCATTCCAATAGTGTTGGTGCCTTGGGGCAGGTTTCCATTGTGTCGCACTCATATCAGACCTATTTCGGCTTTCCAGGATTAGATCTCAATCTTGATTGTGGGTTGCTTGACCACATGATCACGAGGTTCGCATCAATTGGTATCAGAGCTAGGCTCCGAAATAAGGTCATATCATTCTGTTATTTTTGTTTTTTTTTTCCTTTAGTATTCCCTTAAGTTTTTCGGTGTTTGCGTCCATCTTTTTGTTCTTCAAGTTTGCGTCATCTAAGCAAAAAAAAAATTATATTTCATTTGGTTACTGTCTCTAATGATATCAGTTTATTAAAAAAAGAAAAAAAAAACAGAAAGAAATAGAGAAAAGAGTGATTAGTTGAAATTTCAAGGATCATTCAATTTTTGCCGCAGAAACACAAATTTTGGTGAACCATAAGCAAACCACCTCGGAATCAATTTAAACTTCATATTCAGTCTATTGGGGGTGGGATAGCATCATATATCAAATTTGGGCTTATTCTAATATTCTTTGCTTGAGGTTTTAATTCGAGGTTCAATTCTGTCGTAGAAACACTACTATTAGTGAACCATAAGCAAACCACCTTAGAATCAATTGAAACTTCATATTATGTGTATTGGTGATGAGATAGCACCATATATTAAATTTGGGCTTATTTTGATATCAGCTTCTGGAGGTTTTAATTGGAGGTTCAATTCTGCCGCAAACTGATCATGCAAGGAGTTTGGGTACCTAGAAATAAGATAACGACCTACAAATTGAGTTTTGGTGTTTTCATAGTATTTTAATACTAGATATTAAATTCAAGGTCATTTGGATATCGGTTTCTTTAGGTTCCTCAATTGGGTCTTGTTTTGTTGTAACGGGTCTGTTTGGTGTTATCTTTCAAAACTCGTTTTGTTTCTGTTGATTTCGTTCCTGCCATTATACTATCATCATATTTTGATATTTGGCTGTTGTTTGAGTCATTTTCATCACTTTCGCATTTGTTTGTTTTTTTTTCTCGATAAGTTCTGGTCCAAACAAAAGTCAGATTCGTAATCTCGAATCTAAATCAGTGTTCTTCCAGTGATAAACTCTATTCTTTTTATCGTCTTCTTGTTTTCTTTTCCCTATCTGTGTCATGTATGTGACACTAAGGGGGAGGGAACAGAGAAGGATTGTAGATCAACGATGTGAAAAACTAAGCCATGGTTTGGGGGTTCTAGAACGACAAGTTGATAAGTGTAGAAGATTAGTCTATGATCTTCAAGCTTCATGGGAAAAAGAGGTACAACGCCAAAAGGATGAAAGACGAAGGAGAGTCGTTGTGGTTATCATTCAAAAGTATGTACGCAAGGGGTTAGTACGGCGTGCTTATTTGAAATTCTTGTCAGTCACTACTTTTATACAGTGTTGTTGGAGAAAGGTGTTAGCAAGAAGGGGATTTCGAAGGCTTAAACAAGAGGCTACTGCAGTCACTATTAATCGTATTCAAGATTCGAGGGTGAATCTTCTTGAAGAGAGAGGGAATGATATGGTTCAGCCATGTGATACGACCCAAGTAAGGTCAGATTCGGATTTTGGCGTAAAAAGCGCAACAGTCCAGGTTTACGGCAACAATCATAATTGTCAATCTAACCGTTGGATCGGGATAATATTTTATGTGGACTCTCCAGACATATCTTACTACCTTGGGTTAAACATTCAGGTCAATCGAAGTTCGGGAAGGAACCACAATACTGGTCAACGGAGGCTGTACGGATTTTGTTATTTACTTCCATTTGACTTGTGGACTTCCTATTTGGTTAGGATTCTTTTCCTACAAGGATGTGGCAGCTGGTTTTGGGAATTTCCTAGTTCCATAAGGATCTTTAATGAGCTGCAATATAATCTACAAGTGTGGCAGTGATTCATTAATGTTTCAGAATCCTTTTCTTATAAGGATTCCTTATTCATCCTAGCTACACAAGGAAAGAAGGGCTGGTGGTATTTAATGACAGATTAGTTATTTTTATTATTATCTTTAATGTTTAGGCTTAATTAAAGATAGTGTTGGTGCCTTGGGGCAGGTTTCCATTGTGTCGCACTCATATCAGACCTATTTCGGCTTTCCGGGATCAGATCTCAATCTTGATTGTGGGTTGCGTGACCACGTGATCACGAGGTTCGCATCAAATGGGGCTTGTGATATCGAGAATCCAAAGAATGACAATGTTTTCAAGGTAAATGGGCATCGTTTGAAAGTTTATTTTGACAATTTTTCAGTTGAAAATGACTCTATTGAATTGAGTGATCCTGTATATAAAGATTGATTCTTTTTCTCACATTGTTTTGTGTATTGTTTTGGTGTAACTTTTGTTTTTCTAATCTATCTCTCACCCTGGTCAAATGGTGGATAACAATACTCCATGACTTAAGTCGGTTCTTTCACTTTCCCATAATAACTGATATTTGTATATATTTATACAATTCTTTACCCTTTCTCCCTTCTTTGAATTTCTTCTCCAATTCTCTTTTGAAAATGGACACCACTCTTGAAAAATTAAAAAGGTATTTTCCCGCTTTGCCTCCAAATGCGATTACAAAAATTTACCATGCTAGGTGTGCAAGATTGAGGTTGTTAATGAATCATGGAATTCCTAAATATATTCGCTGGCTAATTGAAGCAAAGGTCTGATTATCAAGTGAGTCCTCCAATTCTTTCATTTCACACATGCCTAGAACAGGTAAAAGCACTTTTGCAAAGAAACGTCGTGCAAAACGACTGAAAGTCTATCACAGATGTGCCTGATGGACTTGTAATGCGGCATGTCGTTCTTTAGGAATGCTATCTGTAAACCGTCAAGATAAAATACAATTCATTAAGGACGACCTGAGTAAGGGGTCTTTAGATAATCTTCTGTTGACCCTTGAGACGCATCCTAGTGGTGATGTGCATCATGCAATTTATGATTTATGGCCACAATTCCATAAAGAACATGCTCGACTTAGTCTTTGGAATATGACTAAAAAAGACATTGTTTGCCAGTTTTTAAGAAAAACTGGATGGAAAGCCTATCCCCAACCCATAGAGGGTGTTTAAGCCGTTCTTGGACGTAAAACCAAGGGAAGATATGAGCCATAATCACAACTATTTGTACATACACATGCTTTTTCAAAATAAATATTTAATAGAGAGAGAGTGTGTGTGTGAGACTACAGCTAGCCTACATATATGTGGTATGATTGCATTTTCAATTTCTCATCTATAAATTCTTCTCTTCCTTCCCTTCATTTCTACTCAACCCATTCATCAAATATAGAAGTGTGTAGAAATGGCAGGTTCCTCAAGTCATCACATAAGAAATATTTGTGTTTTCGGTAGATGAAGTCCTGGGAAAGAAAACGAGTTTTTAGAATCAGCAAATCATCTTGATCAGGTACTAGCTGAGAGAAAGATTCATTTAGTATGTTGGTGAGATAATCTCCCCAGAGAGAGGTTAGAGAGGAAAGATACAAAGGGGCGGTGCTCCGACAGCCATATCTCCGGCGACCACCGTTGGATCAAGCCAAGATTTGGTTATGTTGTGCACGGAACTATTGTCTACATTCTGACCGGAGGGATCTTCTAAAGCTGCCACCGTTTAAGAAATCTGGACAATTGAAATTTTCTGGAAAACCCCCTAGTGCTGTCAGAGTTGCCGGCCGATTTTGCCTTGTTATACCGTTGGATCCAGACTATTTTTTGGTATGTTGTGAACATCTATATTGCCTACATTCTTTCCAGAGGGATCGTCCATGTTAGATTCCTCCTGCGGAAGCTAGCCATTTGAATATTTCTGGAAAAATCCTTCTCGGAACAGTCAGAGCCGCCGGCATATTTCTCCTTCTTCCACCATTGGATCAAGCTTATTTTTGGATATGTTATGCATCTGGTGATGATACACATTATGAACGGGGGAGATTAGAAATTTAGCCTCCAGCAACGTTTTCTACATGTTCAACAGAAGGTCGTCATTCTCAGGTCAGTTTCGATATAATTGACATCTGTGGAGATCCAACCGTTAAACTGTGCTGATTTTTTAATATGTTATACATAACATGTGTATCTACCTTTGAACCGTTGGGCTTCTTGGACTGAGTTTTTTTGTCCTTAGAACGTTCTATCTAGTATTTGTATGCTGCCAAATTGTCTTTGTGTTCTGCTGTCGAATTTGTTCCAATGGTTAGCTCTGACATTGAACAACACAATGGAGTTAAATCTGGACATACCTTACAATTAGAGCTCCAAGATATGCTAAATAGTCTTGACATGAATCCTGTGTTGGGTTCTAAAGTTGATGAGTTGAAGGCTGGGTCTAAGCAACAAGAACAACTACACCTTAGCCCCAAATTGAATTTTTTAAATGCTTTGAAGGGCTCTGATGTTGATGACAATAAGGGTAGGATGCCCCTTGATATGAATCCAGTCCGTAACTTGCATTTTGCTCCCCCCGCCCCGCAATAACTAATGGTCGTGTGACAGTAGCTCCTCCACTTGATGTGTTTGAGGATGGCTGTGAACTTTGGAAATCCACTCTAGTTGGTCATTTCGTGGGTCAGAAATTACCCTATCCTGTTGTTAATTCTATTGCCAAAAGAATATGGGGCTCCCACGGTCTATCCGAAGTTTTATCTTCTGATAATGGTTTCTTTCTCTTCACTTTTGATTCTGTCGATCGTGCCACAAATGTTCTGGAGAGAGCCCCATGGCACATGGCCAACAGACCTTTGGTGCTTAAATGTTGGCATCCGAACATGCAATTTTTGAAAGATGATCAGGATAGAGTTTCGGTATGGGTTAAGCTCTATAATGTTCCTCTCGAGTATTGGACTCTTAAGGGGTTAAGTTGTGTAGCGAGTGCTATTGGGGTTCCCCTTCATGCTGACCTTTCTACATTGTTGTGTAAAAGGCTTAGCTACGCAAGAGTTTGCGTTGAGATAGAAGCTTCGAAAACGCTGGTGAAGGAATACGACCTTCGTTGTCCAAATGGGTTATTCATAACAATTTCAACGGATTATGAATGGATACCGTCAAGGTGCAATAATTGCAATGTCTTTGGACATACCACAGCGATATGTGCTACCAGTAAAGTTGATGATCGTACAATGGGGGCAGAGGGAAAAAGGAAAATAGGAGCTGTGAACTCTAAACCTGCAGATAATAAGCAGAATCAGCTTCAATGGCAGGTAGTTGGTAAACGAAATAAGGGTGTTACGATTGGTGAGAATGATTGTTTGGAATCTAAAGAGCTTAATTGTAATGAGAATGGTTGTTTAGCATCTGCTTTACATATTGTTGATTGTCATACGAATGAAACTGCGACATCAGATGTGCCCAATGCTGGTTGTTATGAAGATGAAAATCCTACCTCTCCTATTGTTTTGAAGAGTTTACGAGCAGACATGGTGCCGGAGGAAGGGGCTGCATGTACTTCTTTAGATCAAAGTTTAACCATTTGTAATACAATTGCTTATGCAACCATGAACCCTGTTAGTCATGAGGTGATTGATATTGTAGCTATGGGAGGTGATACAGGTAAGGAAGACGATGATAAGGAGTCGACGTCATTGATCCCAACAAGTCTGCAAAGTCCGATTTCTTCTGATGGGGAAACTTTTATTAATCAGTTAGCTAGCAAGGCTAAAGACTCTCTAGAGAAAAAGAAAACGGGTTCTCCAGGCTTTTCAAAGAAGAGTAAGAAATCTGGCTCCTCGAAGGGGGGCAAGTCAAGGTAATCAGTGTGTGGTTGTTTGGTACTCCTCTCTATTTCCCTATGATTATTGGATGTTGGAATGTTAGAGGTTTGAATGATCCCATAAAGCATTCAGAACTGCGTCAGCTCATCCATCAAGAGAGGATGGTTTTTTTTTTTGTTTGGTTGAAACTCGGGTTAGAGACAGGAATAAAGATAATGTTTCGCAACTTCTTCTGCGTAATTGGTCATTCTTGTATAATTATGATTTCTCTTGTTGTGGTCGTATTTGGGTTTGTTGGAATGCTGATTTGGTGAAGGTGGATGTTTTGGGAATGTCAGACCAGGCTATCCATGTTTCTGTCATGATATTAGCTACCAATATCTGTTTGGGCGACTTTAATGCTATCCGCAACGAGTCAAAGAGGTTAGGAGGGTCTTCTACGTGGGCTGGTCATATGGACAGATTGGAAACATGTATACGTGAAGCGAAAGTGGATGATCTTCGGTATTCAGGTATGCATTATATTTGGACGAACCAATGTCCTGAGAATATGATTATGCAGAAACTAGATAGAGTGCTTATGAATGAGAAGCCAATATGCACTTCCTATTGTCGGAAGCGAGATTCTTGCCTGCTGGTATGTCAGATCATTCTCCCATGGTGGTAAAAGTCACTGGCAATGTTCAGAACATAAAGAAACCATTCAGATTCTTTGATATGTGGATGGATCATGACGAGTTCATGCCCTTGGTGAAGAAAGATGGGATCAGCATTCGGGAGGTTGTCCAATGTATCAACTGTGCTGCAAACTAAGGAAGCTAAAGCAGGAACTTAAACATTTCAATAAGACTCACTTCTCCAATATTTCCGATAGAGTCAAAGATGCAAAAGATCACATGGATAAGGCTCAACAAGCTCTGCATATAGCGCCTAAGAATCCAACATTGCGTATACGAGAAAGAGATGCTGTTCGTAACTATGCTTCTACTGTCAGGGCGGAAGAGAGTTTTTTCAAACAAAAGGCAAGGATACAATGGCTTAGCTTGGGGGATCTGAATACTAACTACTTTCACAAATCAGTAAATGGTAGACAGAATAGAAATAAGCTTCTCTCGGTTACAAGGGAGGATGGAGAAGTCGCTGAAGGACACGAGGTAGTCAAATCAGAAGTAATTGCATACTTCCAGCGTGTATTGGGAGTGAAACAGATGCCTAGGGTCCTGAACGAGGAAGTGATGCAATCGGCAATTGATTACAAACTGTCTTCAACTCAACAGCATGTACTAGCACAAGATGTAATAAGAGAGGAGATTAAGCATGCTATGTTTAGTTTGAAAAACAACAAAGCTCCTGGTCTGGATGGCTTCAACGCAGGTTTCTTCAAAAGAATGTGGCACATAGTAGGGGAAGATGTAATCAACGATGTTAGCTCCTTCTTCCAGACTTGTAGAATGCTTAAAGAAATGACATCCATTTCCCTTATCCCTAAAGTTGCTAATCCTACAAGGTTGATAGATTTTCTTCTTATATCTTACTGCAATACAGTATACAAATGCATCGCGAAGATTCTAGCTGGGAGAATGAAAATTGTTTTACCATCCTTAGTAGGTCTGTATCAAACAGCTTTTATCTCTGGACGGAGAATCAGCGACAATATTCTTTTGTCTCAGGAACTAATGAAAGGCTATCATACAACTACGGGTCCTGCTCGTTGTGCTATGAAAGTAGACCTGATGAAGGCTTATGACTCGGTTCGGTGGGATTTTGTTGATGCTACATTAATAAAAATGGGATTCCCCAGAACAGTCATTGATTGGATCATGGTTTGTGTTACATCATGTCAATTCTCAAGCAACATCAACGGTGAACTTGCAGGTTACTTCCAAGGGGGGAGAGGGTTAAGACAAGGTGATCCATTATCTCCATATTTGTTTGTCCTATGCATGAAAATCCTGTCAGGGCTGTTCTGCAATATGAGTGCCAACCAAAACTTCAAGTTCCACTGGAAATGCAAGAAGGACAAAATTTCTCATTTTTGCTTTGCCGACGACTTGATGATATTCAACAAAGGGGATGTACATTCAATTCGTATGATCAAAAATGTACTCACAGAGTTTCACGTTCTATCAGGTCTATATCCAAATCCAAACAAAAGTGACATCTTTTTGAGCGGTCTATTAGGTGCTGAGAGGGAACAGATTATCAGTATTCTTGGGTTTAGAGAGGGGGAGCTTCCTATGAAATATTTGGGAGTGCCTCTTATCTCGTCCAGACTAAAGGCTGTTAATTGTAAGGGCCTCGTGGATCGAATTACCGCTAAAGTTCGACATTGGACCTGCAGAACACTCTCTTTCACAGGGCGAGTACAACTGATTAACTCAGTCTTATTCTCCATCCAGGTCTATTGGGCATCTCTATTCCTATTACCTGGGGAAGTAGTGAAAAATGTTGAGCAAATTATGTGAACCTTTCTTTGGTCAGGTTCAGATATGAGCACTACTAGGGCTAAAGTGACTTGGGATCAGGTATGTCTTCCAAAAAAAGAGGGGGGGCTAGGCATAAAAAGGATAGCAGAATGGAACAAGATTGCCTTGTTGAAACATATTTGGAACTTGTGCAATGACTCAGATGGCTCAATCTGGTCTACTTGGATCAGATCCAATCTCTTGCGAGGTAGGAATTTCTGGACAATCAGGGCGCCAGGAAGCTGCTCTTGGGCTTGGGGAAAGATTCTAAAGCTCAGATCCTTAGCATGGCCGAAGATGAAGCACATCATCGGAGATGGAGTGACAACCTCTCTATGGTTTGACAATTGGCATCCTCACAGCTCGCTCGCTGATACTTACGGTGAACGATTCATCTATGATTCAGGTATGGATCACAACGCGAGAGTGAACGTGCTGATTAATAACTTAGAATGGAGAATTCCTATCACTCATGCTATTGGCTGGCACCCCATTATAGAAGCTATTCCTTCCACATCTACTCCTAAGGGGCAAAAGGATGAGATTGTTTGGTTGGATTCGCCAAATCAGAGTTTCTCGGTCAAAGTAGCTTGGGAACAACTAAGAATTCATCATTAGACGGTTGATTGGCATGACATCGTGTGGTTCAAGAATGATGTCCCAAGACATGCATTTCTTCTTTGGGTGGCTATCCAACGGAAACTCTCAACGCAGGATAGACTTCATCGGTTTGGTATTCATGGTCCCAATAGGTGCTCACTCTGTCTCCGCAATAATGAAGATCACAACCACTTGTTCTTTGAATGCTCCTTTACGAAAGCATTATGGTGGAATGTTTGTGACAGATGCGACATTCCAAGAATGACAAAAAGCTTGGATGAATGGATTCGATTGGCCACTGTCTCTTGGCATGGCAAAAGTTTCGTCAACGTTTCTCGTAAACTGGGTTTCGCAGCTACAGTGTATTGTATCTGGCAAGAATGGAACGCAAGGATCTTTGCAAATGTGTCTAAAGCTTCGAATTTGGTTTTTGATCAAATTGAATGTATCATTCGCGATAAGCTTGTTTTGATGAGGAATGTTCAACAAACAGATGAAAACATAAGGATCCAAAGACTTTAGAGGGTCAATAACATGGACTCTTAATTTGATGTTTAGCTGGTTGTTTTTGTACCCCTAGCATATCTAGTTGGTCTAAGTTTTTGTTTTGTTATGTGGCTAGCCTGTAGCCATTTGTTGGTTTTCGTTTCTGTCCACATTGTAAATCTTGGGTATGCCCATTATATTCTTTGTATCATTTTCTTTTAATACATAAGTCAGCTTACCAAAAAAAAAGAAGATTCATTTAGTGTATGGGGGAGGCAGCCTTGGATTAATGGGGGGTGTGTCAATTGTTGCATTTTTAGGAGGTAGTCAAGTTTTGGGGGTTGTCTCCAAAGCTTAAGAAAATTGGGACATCATTGGAAAAAACAATTGGAGAGGAATTACAGGTCCCCACAATGTCTAATCGACTGAATGCCATGTTTAACCATGTTGATGCCTTCGTTGCCTTACTAGGTGGTCTAGGCACATTGGAAGAGATCTTTCATATTTCCTCTTAGGCCCAACTGCACATTCACCATAAACCTATAGGTTTGTTAAACGTTAATGGTTCTATGATAATTTGTTGTCTTTTTTTGATCAAGCTGTGGAACAACAATTTCTAACATCTTCGGCACGACAAATCATAATATCTGCTGCTATCGCTGAACAATTGATTGACCAAATACAATCTTTCATCCCTGCATGAGTCGCCTAAATTGGTCAACTAAGGAAAGCTGTAAAAAGCTTAGATTAGATTTGAGCCTTCATTTGTGAAACCTTGTGTCTTTTGGTTTTATTAATAGCATATTATTTTGTTTTGTTACTTCTTATATTTGTTTAAGTGTGTTTCAGGTTTGTCTTTTTTTTTTTTGGTAAGCTGACTTATGTATTAAAAGAAAAGATACAAAGAATATAATGGGCATACCCAAGATTTACAATGTGGACAGAAACGAAAACCAACAAATGGCTACAGGCTAGCCACATAACAAAACAAAAACTTAGACCAACTAGATATGCTAGGGGTACAAAAACAACCAGCTAAACATCAAATTAAGATTCCATGTTATTGACCCTCCAAAGTCTTTGGATCCTTATGTTTTCATCTGTTTGTTGAACATTCCTCATCAAAACAAGCTTATCGCGAATGATACATTCGATTTGATCAAAAACCAAATTCGAAGCTTTAGACACATCTGCAAAGATCCTTGCGTTCCGTTCTTGCCAGATACAATATACTGTAGCTGCGAAACCCAGTTTACGAGAAAAGTTGACAAAACTTTTTCCATGCCAAGAGACAGTGGCCAATTGAATCCATTCATCCAAGCTTTTTGTCATTCTTGGAATGTCGCATCTGTCACAAACATTCCACCATAATGCTTTCGTAAAGGAGCATTCAAAGAACAAGTGGTTGTGATCTTCATTATTGCGGAGACAGAGTGAGCACCTATTGGGACCATGAATACCAAACCGAGGAAGTCTATCCAGCGTTGAGAGTTTCCATTGGATAGCCACCCAAAGAAGAAATGCATGTCTTGGGACAGCATTCTTGAACCACACGATGTCATGCCAATCAACCATTTGATGATGAATTCTTAGTTGTTCCCAAGCTATTTTGACCGAGAAACTCTGATTTGGCGAATCCAACCAAACAATCTCATCCTTTTGCCCCTTAGGAGTAGATGTGGAAGGAATAGCTTCTATAATGGGGTGCCAGCCAATAGCATGAGTGATAGGAATTCTCCATTCTAAGTTATTAATCAGCACGTTCACTCTCACGTTGTGTTCCATACCTGAATCATAAATTTATCTTTCACCGTAAGTATCAGCGAGCAGGCTGTGAGGATGCCAATTGTCAAACCATATAGAGGTTGTCATTCCATCTCCGATGATGTGCTTCATCTTCGGCCATGCTAAGGATCTGAGCTTTAGAATCTTTCCCCAAATTGTTTTAGGTTTGTCATTATTCATTGTTTCAGGTGATGTCTTCTATACTCTATCTTTCTACCTTAGGACATTGAGGACAATGTCTTGTTTTGGTTGGGGGGGAAGGTAGTAGTTGACATTAAAAAAAAAACTAACTTACTAACTATTTTTCCTATTATTAAAACCATTTAACAAAATTGTTATTAGGATGGCAGAGTAAGGAGTCAGTTTTATTAACTCTGGAGACGCATCTTAGTAAGTATTCTTATTAGAATGGCAGAGTAAGGGGGAAATTTTATTGACTCTTGAGACGCATCTTAATAAGTATCATTATCAAGGTCTATCATAATACTTCTTGAAATATTCAAGTTTACAAACTCTTGCATTGTTATCACTTGATTATGCTCATATACTCATTTAACAAGTATTCTTAAACCTTCATTTTCACACACAACTTAACATATGATTGTGGGTTGCACATTGGATTATTACATTATTTATGTTTTTTTGTTGAAGGTAACAACTAAGGGAAAGGGATAATATATAATTTGTTGAATAGTATATAACAAGTATTCTTAAACCCTCAAATCTTGAATAGGATTAATAGCGACTTCAGTAGCCTCTTGTCTAAACCTAAGGAATTCTCTGATTGATAACACCTTTCTCCAACAACACTATATAGAAGTAGTGACTAAGAAGAATTTCAATTAAGCACGCCGTATTAACCACATGCGTACATCCTTTTGAATGATAACCACAGTGGGTCTCCTACATTTTTCATTCTTTTGATCGTATCACATATTTTTTTATCTGACCGTTGGATCGCGCTCAGATATTTAATGAGTTTCTGAAGGCTATTTTCCTTAGAGGAGGGCAAAATTGCAACTCGGTGAAGAGGTGCTGTTGTTAATTTGGACCACCGTAAGGTCTCAAAAGAGCCACATTTTTTGATCTGACCGTTGGATCACGCTAAAGGAGTTTCTGGAGGCTCTTTTTCCCTTGAGGATCTGCATAATTGAAACACGTTGAAGAGGTGTTGTTGTTGGTGAAGACCACGTCATGTTTCAAAAGAGCCATATCTTTTGATCTGACCGTTGGATCGCACTCAGATTTTTACAGGAGTTTCTGGAGGCTATTTTCCCTTAATGAGGTGTAGAATCATAACTTGGTGAAGAGGTGTTGTTGTAGGTCTACACAAGAGTAATGTCTCAAAAGAGCCATATCTTTTGATGTGACGGTTGGATCCCTCTTCAGATTTTTACAGGACTTTCCGGAGGCTGTTTTCCCTTGAGGAGGTGCATAATCGCAACTTGTTGAAGAGGTGTTGCTGTAGGTCTAGACAAGAGTAATGCCTCAAAAGAGCTATATCTTTTGATCTGACCATTGGATCGTGCCTAGATTTTTACAGGAGTTTCCGAAGGCTGTTTTCCTTTTAGAAGGGGCAAAATCGCAAGTCGGTACGGAGGTGTTGTTGTAGGTCGAGACCAGAGTAATGTCTCAAAAAAGCCATATCTTTTGATGTGCTGTTGGATTGTGCTCAGATTTTTGCACGAGTTTCCGGAGGCTATTTTCCCTAGAGGAGGGCAGAATCGTAACTCGGTGAAGAGGAGTTGTTGTAGGTTTAGACCAGAGTAATGTCTCAAAAGGGACATATCTTTTGATGAGCCATTGGATCGTGCTCAGATTTTTACACGAGTTTCCGTGCTGTTTTCCCTGGAGGAGCTTCAGAATCGCCCCGCGTTGACGAGGTGTTGATGGAGGTCTAGACAAGAGTAATGTATCAAAAGAGCCATATCTTTTGATCTGATCATTGGATCGCGCTAAGATTTTTACAGGAGCTTGCGTAGGCTCTTTTCCCTGGAGGAGCTGCGGAATCACAGCTCGGTGAAGAGGTGTTGTTGGCGGTATAGACTAGCGTCATGTCTCAAAAGAGCCATATCCTTTGATCTGACCGTTTGATCGCGCTCAGATTTTTACAGGAGTTTCTGGAGGCTATCTTCCCTTGACGAGGTGTAGAATCGCAACTCGGTGAAGAGGTGTTGTTGTAGGTCTAGACTAGAGTAATGTCTCAAAAGAGCCACATCATTTGATCTTAATGTTGGATCCTGCTCAGATTTTTACATGAGTTTCCGGAAGCTGTTTTCCCTTGAGGAGGGCATAACCGCCACTCGGCGAAGAGGTGTTGTTATAGGTCTAGACCAGATTGATGTCTCAAAAAAGCTATATCTTTATATCCGACCCTTGGATCGCACCCAGATTTTTACAAGAGTTTCTAAAGGCACTTTTCCCTGGAGGAGATGCAGAATCACAACTCGGGTGAATAAGTGTTGTTGATGATCTAGACCAGTGTAATGTCTCAAAAGAGCCATATCTTTTGATGTGCCGTTGGATCGCGCTCAGATATTTAATGAGTTTCTGAAGGCTATTTTCCTTAGAGGAGGGCAAAATTGCAACTCGGTGAAGAGGTGCTGTTGTTAATTTGGACCACCGTAAGGTCTCAAAAGAGCCACATTTTTTTATCTGACCGTTGGATCACGCTAAAGGAGTTTCTGGAGGCTCTTTTTCCCTTGAGGATCTGCATAATTGAAACACGTTGAAGAGGTGTTGTTGTTGGTGAAGACCACGTCATGTTTCAAAAGAGCCATATCTTTTGATCTGACCGTTGGATCGCACTCAGATTTTTACAGGAGTTTCTGGAGGCTATTTTCCCTTAATGAGGTGTAGAATCATAACTTGGTGAAGAGGTGTTGTTGTAGGTCTACACAAGAGTAATGTCTCAAAAGAGCCATATCTTTTGATGTGACGGTTGGATCCCTCTCAGATTTTTACAGGACTTTCCGGAGGCTGTTTTCCCTTGAGGAGGTGCATAATCGCAACTTGTTGAAGAGGTGTTGCTGTAGGTCTAGACAAGAGTAATGCCTCAAAAGAGCTATATCTTTTGATCTGACCATTGGATCGTGCCTAGATTTTTACAGGAGTTTCCGAAGGCTGTTTTCCTTTTAGAAGGGGCAAAATCGCAAGTCGGTACGGAGGTGTTGTTGTAGGTCGAGACCAGAGTAATGTCTCAAAAAAGCCATATCTTTTGATGTGCTGTTGGATTGTGCTCAGACTTTTGCACGAGTTTCCGGAGGCTATTTTCCCTAGAGGAGGGCAGAATCGTAACTCGGTGAAGAGGAGTTGTTGTAGGTTTAGACCAGAGTAATGTCTCAAAAGGGACATATCTTTTGATGAGCCATTGGATCGTGCTCAGATTTTTACACGAGTTTCCGTGCTGTTTTCCCTGGAGGAGCTTCAGAATCGCCCCGCGTTGACGAGGTGTTGATGGAGGTCTAGACAAGAGTAATGTATCAAAAGAGCCATATCTTTTGATCTGATCATTGGATCGCGCTAAGATTTTTACAGGAGCTTGCGTAGGCTCTTTTCCCTGGAGGAGCTGCGGAATCACAGCTCGGTGAAGAGGTGTTGTTGGCGGTATAGACTAGCGTCCTGTCTCAAAAGAGCCATATCCTTTGATCTGACCGTTTGATCGCGCTCAGATTTTTACAGGAGTTTCTGGAGGCTATCTTCCCTTGACGAGGTGTAGAATCGCAACTCGGTGAAGAGGTGTTGTTGTAGGTCTAGACTAGAGTAATGTCTCAAAAGAGCCACATCATTTGATCTTAATGTTGGATCCTGCTCAGATTTTTACATGAGTTTCCGGAAGCTGTTTTCCCTTGAGGAGGGCATAACCGCCACTCGGCGAAGAGGTGTTGTTATAGGTCTAGACCAGATTGATGTCTCAAAAAAGCTATATCTTTATATCCGACCCTTGGATCGCACCCAGATTTTTACAAGAGTTTCTAAAGGCACTTTTCCCTGGAGGAGATGCAGAATCACAACTCGGGTGAATAAGTGTTGTTGATGATCTAGACCAGTGTAATGTCTCAAAAGAGCCATATCTTTTGATGTGCCGTTGGATCGCGCTCAGATATTTAATGAGTTTCTGAAGGCTATTTTCCTCAGAGGAGGGCAAAATTGCAACTCGGTGAAGAGGTGCTGTTGTTAATTTGGACCACCGTAAGGTCTCAAAAGAGCCACATTTTTTTGATCTGACCGTTGGATCACGCTAAAGGAGTTTCTGGAGGCTCTTTTTCCCTTGAGGATCTGCATAATTGAAACACGTTGAAGAGGTGTTGTTGTTGGTGAAGACCACGTCATGTTTCAAAAGAGCCATATCTTTTGATCTGACCGTTGGATCGCACTCAGATTTTTACAGGAGTTTCTGGAGGCTATTTTCCCTTAATGAGGTGTAGAATCATAACTTGGTGAAGAGGTGTTGTTGTAGGTCTACACAAGAGTAATGTCTCAAAAGAGCCATATCTTTTGATGTGACGGTTGGATCCCTCTCAGATTTTTACAGGACTTTCCGGAGGCTGTTTTCCCTTGAGGAGGTGCATAATCGCAACTTGTTGAAGAGGTGTTGCTGTAGGTCTAGACAAGAGTAATGCCTCAAAAGAGCTATATCTTTTGATCTGACCATTGGATCGTGCCTAGATTTTTACAGGAGTTTTCCGAAGGCTGTTTTCCTTTTAGAAGGGGCAAAATCGCAAGTCGGTACGGAGGTGTTGTTGTAGGTCGAGACCAGAGTAATGTCTCAAAAAAGCCATATCTTTTGATGTGCTGTTGGATTGTGCTCAGATTTTTGCACGAGTTTCCGGAGGCTATTTTCCCTAGAGGAGGGCAGAATCGTAACTCGGTGAAGAGGAGTTGTTGTAGGTTTAGACCAGAGTAATGTCTCAAAAGGGACATATCTTTTGATGAGCCATTGGATCGTGCTCAGATTTTTACACGAGTTTCCGTGCTGTTTTCCCTGGAGGAGCTTCAGAATCGCCCCGCGTTGACGAGGTGTTGATGGAGGTCTAGACAAGAGTAATGTATCGAAAGAGCCATATCTTTTGATCTGATCATTGGATCGCGCTAAGATTTTTACAGGAGCTTGCGTAGGCTCTTTTCCCTGGAGGAGCTGCGGAATCACAGCTCGGTGAAGAGGTGTTGTTGGCGGTATAGACTAGCGTCCTGTCTCAAAAGAGCCATATCCTTTGATCTGACCGTTTGATCGCGCTCAGATTTTTACAGGAGTTTCTGGAGGCTATCTTCCCTTGACGAGGTGTAGAATCGCAACTCGGTGAAGAGGTGTTGTTGTAGGTCTAGACTAGAGTAATGTCTCAAAAGAGCCACATCATTTGATCTTAATGTTGGATCCTGCTCAGATTTTTACATGAGTTTCCGGAAGCTGTTTTCCCTTGAGGAGGGCATAACCGCCACTCGGCGAAGAGGTGTTGTTATAGGTCTAGACCAGATTGATGTCTCAAAAAAGCTATATCTTTATATCCGACCCTTGGATCGCACCCAGATTTTTTACAAGAGTTTCTAAAGGCACTTTTCCCTGGAGGAGATGCAGAATCACAACTCGGGTGAATAAGTGTTGTTGATGATCTAGACCAGTGTAATGTCTCAAAAGAGCCATATCTTTTGATGTGCCGTTGGATCGCGCTCAGATATTTAATGAGTTTCTGAAGGCTATTTTCCTCAGAGGAGGGCAAAATTGCAACTCGGTGAAGAGGTGCTGTTGTTAATTTGGACCACCGTAAGGTCTCAAAAGAGCCACATTTTTTTGATCTGACCGTTGGATCACGCTAAAGGAGTTTCTGGAGGCTCTTTTTCCCTTGAGGATCTGCATAATTGAAACACGTTGAAGAGGTGTTGTTGTTGGTGAAGACCACGTCATGTTTCAAAAGAGCCATATCTTTTGATCTGACCGTTGGATCGCACTCAGATTTTTACAGGAGTTTCTGGAGGCTATTTTCCCTTAATGAGGTGTAGAATCATAACTTGGTGAAGAGGTGTTGTTGTAGGTCTACACAAGAGTAATGTCTCAAAAGAGCCATATCTTTTGATGTGACGGTTGGATCCCTCTCAGATTTTTACAGGACTTTCCGGAGGCTGTTTTCCCTTGAGGAGGTGCATAATCGCAACTTGTTGAAGAGGTGTTGCTGTAGGTCTAGACAAGAGTAATGCCTCAAAAGAGCTATATCTTTTGATCTGACCATTGGATCGTGCCTAGATTTTTACAGGAGTTTCCGAAGGCTGTTTTCCTTTTAGAAGGGGCAAAATCGCAAGTCGGTACGGAGGTGTTGTTGTAGGTCGAGACCAGAGTAATGTCTCAAAAAAGCCATATCTTTTGATGTGCTGTTGGATTGTGCTCAGATTTTTGCACGAGTTTCCGGAGGCTATTTTCCCTAGAGGAGGGCAGAATCGTAACTCGGTGAAGAGGAGTTGTTGTAGGTTTAGACCAGAGTAATGTCTCAAAAGGGACATATCTTTTGATGAGCCATTGGATCGTGCTCAGATTTTTACACGAGTTTCCGTGCTGTTTTCCCTGGAGGAGCTTCAGAATCGCCCCGCGTTGACGAGGTGTTGATGGAGGTCTAGACAAGAGTAATGTATCAAAAGAGCCATATCTTTTGATCTGATCATTGGATCGCGCTAAGATTTTTACAGGAGCTTGCGTAGGCTCTTTTCCCTGGAGGAGCTGCGGAATCACAGCTCGGTGAAGAGGTGTTGTTGGCGGTATAGACTAGCGTCATGTCTCAAAAGAGCCATATCCTTTGATCTGACCGTTTGATCGCGCTCAGATTTTTACAGGAGTTTCTGGAGGCTATCTTCCCTTGACGAGGTGTAGAATCGCAACTCGGTGAAGAGGTGTTGTTGTAGGTCTAGACTAGAGTAATGTCTCAAAAGAGCCACATCATTTGATCTTAATGTTGGATCCTGCTCAGATTTTTACATGAGTTTCCGGAAGCTGTTTTCCCTTGAGGAGGGCATAACCGCCACTCGGCGAAGAGGTGTTGTTATAGGTCTAGACCAGATTGATGTCTCAAAAAAGCTATATCTTTATATCCGACCCTTGGATCGCACCCAGATTTTTACAAGAGTTTCTAAAGGCACTTTTCCCTGGAGGAGATGCAGAATCACAACTCGGGTGAATAAGTGTTGTTGATGATCTAGACCAGTGTAATGTCTCAAAAGAGCCATATCTTTTGATGTGCCGTTGGATCGCGCTCAGATATTTAATGAGTTTCTGAAGGCTATTTTCCTCAGAGGAGGGCAAAATTGCAACTCGGTGAAGAGGTGCTGTTGTTAATTTGGACCACCGTAAGGTCTCAAAAGAGCCACATTTTTTGATCTGACCGTTGGATCACGCTAAAGGAGTTTCTGGAGGCTCTTTTTCCCTTGAGGATCTGCATAATTGAAACACGTTGAAGAGGTGTTGTTGTTGGTGAAGACCACGTCATGTTTCAAAAGAGCCATATCTTTTGATCTGACCGTTGGATCGCACTCAGATTTTTACAGGAGTTTCTGGAGGCTATTTTCCCTTAATGAGGTGTAGAATCATAACTTGGTGAAGAGGTGTTGTTGTAGGTCTACACAAGAGTAATGTCTCAAAAGAGCCATATCTTTTGATGTGACGGTTGGATCCCTCTCAGATTTTTACAGGACTTTCCGGAGGCTGTTTTCCCTTGAGGAGGTGCATAATCGCAACTTGTTGAAGAGGTGTTGCTGTAGGTCTAGACAAGAGTAATGCCTCAAAAGAGCTATATCTTTTTGATCTGACCATTGGATCGTGCCTAGATTTTTACAGGAGTTTTCCGAAGGCTGTTTTCCTTTTAGAAGGGGCAAAATCGCAAGTCGGTACGGAGGTGTTGTTGTAGGTCGAGACCAGAGTAATGTCTCAAAAAAAGCCATATCTTTTGATGTGCTGTTGGATTGTGCTCAGATTTTTGCACGAGTTTCCGGAGGCTATTTTCCCTAGAGGAGGGCAGAATCGTAACTCGGTGAAGAGGAGTTGTTGTAGGTTTAGACCAGAGTAATGTCTCAAAAGGGACATATCTTTTGATGAGCCATTGGATCGTGCTCAGATTTTTACACGAGTTTCCGTGCTGTTTTCCCTGGAGGAGCTTCAGAATCGCCCCGCGTTGACGAGGTGTTGATGGAGGTCTAGACAAGAGTAATGTATCGAAAGAGCCATATCTTTTGATCTGATCATTGGATCGCGCTAAGATTTTTTACAGGAGCTTGCGTAGGCTCTTTTCCCTGGAGGAGCTGCGGAATCACAGCTCGGTGAAGAGGTGTTGTTGGCGGTATAGACTAGCGTCATGTCTCAAAAGAGCCATATCCTTTGATCTGACCGTTTGATCGCGCTCAGATTTTTACAGGAGTTTCTGGAGGCTATCTTCCCTTGACGAGGTGTAGAATCGCAACTCGGTGAAGAGGTGTTGTTGTAGGTCTAGACTAGAGTAATGTCTCAAAAGAGCCACATCATTTGATCTTAATGTTGGATCCTGCTCAGATTTTTACATGAGTTTCCGGAAGCTGTTTTCCCTTGAGGAGGGCATAACCGCCACTCGGCGAAGAGGTGTTGTTATAGGTCTAGACCAGATTGATGTCTCAAAAAAGCTATATCTTTATATCCGACCCTTGGATCGCACCCAGATTTTTACAAGAGTTTCTAAAGGCACTTTTCCCTGGAGGAGATGCAGAATCACAACTCGGGTGAATAAGTGTTGTTGATGATCTAGACCAGTGTAATGTCTCAAAAGAGCCATATCTTTTGATGTGCCGTTGGATCGCGCTCAGATATTTAATGAGTTTCTGAAGGCTATTTTCCTCAGAGGAGGGCAAAATTGCAACTCGGTGAAGAGGTGCTGTTGTTAATTTGGACCACCGTAAGGTCTCAAAAGAGCCACATTTTTTTGATCTGACCGTTGGATCACGCTAAAGGAGTTTCTGGAGGCTCTTTTTCCCTTGAGGATCTGCATAATTGAAACACGTTGAAGAGGTGTTGTTGTTGGTGAAGACCACGTCATGTTTCAAAAGAGCCATATCTTTTGATCTGACCGTTGGATCGCACTCAGATTTTTACAGGAGTTTCTGGAGGCTATTTTCCCTTAATGAGGTGTAGAATCATAACTTGGTGAAGAGGTGTTGTTGTAGGTCTACACAAGAGTAATGTCTCAAAAGAGCCATATCTTTTGATGTGACGGTTGGATCCCTCTCAGATTTTTACAGGACTTTCCGGAGGCTGTTTTCCCTTGAGGAGGTGCATAATCGCAACTTGTTGAAGAGGTGTTGCTGTAGGTCTAGACAAGAGTAATGCCTCAAAAGAGCTATATCTTTTGATCTGACCATTGGATCGTGCCTAGATTTTTACAGGAGTTTCCGAAGGCTGTTTTCCTTTTAGAAGGGGCAAAATCGCAAGTCGGTACGGAGGTGTTGTTGTAGGTCGAGACCAGAGTAATGTCTCAAAAAAGCCATATCTTTTGATGTGCTGTTGGATTGTGCTCAGATTTTTGCACGAGTTTCCGGAGGCTATTTTCCCTAGAGGAGGGCAGAATCGTAACTCGGTGAAGAGGAGTTGTTGTAGGTTTAGACCAGAGTAATGTCTCAAAAGGGACATATCTTTTGATGAGCCATTGGATCGTGCTCAGATTTTTACACGAGTTTCCGTGCTGTTTTCCCTGGAGGAGCTTCAGAATCGCCCCGCGTTGACGAGGTGTTGATGGAGGTCTAGACAAGAGTAATGTATCGAAAGAGCCATATCTTTTGATCTGATCATTGGATCGCGCTAAGATTTTTACAGGAGCTTGCGTAGGCTCTTTTCCCTGGAGGAGCTGCGGAATCACAGCTCGGTGAAGAGGTGTTGTTGGCGGTATAGACTAGCGTCATGTCTCAAAAGAGCCATATCCTTTGATCTGACCGTTTGATCGCGCTCAGATTTTTACAGGAGTTTCTGGAGGCTATCTTCCCTTGACGAGGTGTAGAATCGCAACTCGGTGAAGAGGTGTTGTTGTAGGTCTAGACTAGAGTAATGTCTCAAAAGAGCCACATCATTTGATCTTAATGTTGGATCCTGCTCAGATTTTTACATGAGTTTCCGGAAGCTGTTTTCCCTTGAGGAGGGCATAACCGCCACTCGGCGAAGAGGTGTTGTTATAGGTCTAGACCAGATTGATGTCTCAAAAAAGCTATATCTTTATATCCGACCCTTGGATCGCACCCAGATTTTTACAAGAGTTTCTAAAGGCACTTTTCCCTGGAGGAGATGCAGAATCACAACTCGGGTGAATAAGTGTTGTTGATGATCTAGACCAGTGTAATGTCTCAAAAGAGCCATATCTTTTGATGTGCCGTTGGATCGCGCTCAGATATTTAATGAGTTTCTGAAGGCTATTTTCCTCAGAGGAGGGCAAAATTGCAACTCGGTGAAGAGGTGCTGTTGTTAATTTGGACCACCGTAAGGTCTCAAAAGAGCCACATTTTTTGATCTGACCGTTGGATCACGCTAAAGGAGTTTCTGGAGGCTCTTTTTCCCTTGAGGATCTGCATAATTGAAACACGTTGAAGAGGTGTTGTTGTTGGTGAAGACCACGTCATGTTTCAAAAGAGCCATATCTTTTGATCTGACCGTTGGATCGCACTCAGATTTTTACAGGAGTTTCTGGAGGCTATTTTCCCTTAATGAGGTGTAGAATCATAACTTGGTGAAGAGGTGTTGTTGTAGGTCTACACAAGAGTAATGTCTCAAAAGAGCCATATCTTTTGATGTGACGGTTGGATCCCTCTCAGATTTTTACAGGACTTTCCGGAGGCTGTTTTCCCTTGAGGAGGTGCATAATCGCAACTTGTTGAAGAGGTGTTGCTGTAGGTCTAGACAAGAGTAATGCCTCAAAAGAGCTATATCTTTTGATCTGACCATTGGATCGTGCCTAGATTTTTACAGGAGTTTCCGAAGGCTGTTTTCCTTTTAGAAGGGGCAAAATCGCAAGTCGGTACGGAGGTGTTGTTGTAGGTCGAGACCAGAGTAATGTCTCAAAAAAGCCATATCTTTTGATGTGCTGTTGGATTGTGCTCAGACTTTTGCACGAGTTTCCGGAGGCTATTTTCCCTAGAGGAGGGCAGAATCGTAACTCGGTGAAGAGGAGTTGTTGTAGGTTTAGACCAGAGTAATGTCTCAAAAGGGACATATCTTTTGATGAGCCATTGGATCGTGCTCAGATTTTTACACGAGTTTCCGTGCTGTTTTCCCTGGAGGAGCTTCAGAATCGCCCCGCGTTGACGAGGTGTTGATGGAGGTCTAGACAAGAGTAATGTATCAAAAGAGCCATATCTTTTGATCTGATCATTGGATCGCGCTAAGATTTTTACAGGAGCTTGCGTAGGCTCTTTTCCCTGGAGGAGCTGCGGAATCACAGCTCGGTGAAGAGGTGTTGTTGGCGGTATAGACTAGCGTCATGTCTCAAAAGAGCCATATCCTTTGATCTGACCGTTTGATCGCGCTCAGATTTTTACAGGAGTTTCTGGAGGCTATCTTCCCTTGACGAGGTGTAGAATCGCAACTCGGTGAAGAGGTGTTGTTGTAGGTCTAGACTAGAGTAATGTCTCAAAAGAGCCACATCATTTGATCTTAATGTTGGATCCTGCTCAGATTTTTACATGAGTTTCCGGAAGCTGTTTTCCCTTGAGGAGGGCATAACCGCCACTCGGCGAAGAGGTGTTGTTATAGGTCTAGACCAGATTGATGTCTCAAAAAAGCTATATCTTTATATCCGACCCTTGGATCGCACCCAGATTTTTACAAGAGTTTCTAAAGGCACTTTTCCCTGGAGGAGATGCAGAATCACAACTCGGGTGAATAAGTGTTGTTGATGATCTAGACCAGTGTAATGTCTCAAAAGAGCCATATCTTTTGATGTGCCGTTGGATCGCGCTCAGATATTTAATGAGTTTCTGAAGGCTATTTTCCTTCAGAGGAGGGCAAAATTGCAACTCGGTGAAGAGGTGCTGTTGTTAATTTGGACCACCGTAAGGTCTCAAAAGAGCCACATTTTTTTGATCTGACCGTTGGATCACGCTAAAGGAGTTTCTGGAGGCTCTTTTTCCCTTGAGGATCTGCATAATTGAAACACGTTGAAGAGGTGTTGTTGTTGGTGAAGACCACGTCATGTTTCAAAAGAGCCATATCTTTTGATCTGACCGTTGGATCGCACTCAGATTTTTACAGGAGTTTCTGGAGGCTATTTTCCCTTAATGAGGTGTAGAATCATAACTTGGTGAAGAGGTGTTGTTGTAGGTCTACACAAGAGTAATGTCTCAAAAGAGCCATATCTTTTGATGTGACGGTTGGATCCCTCTCAGATTTTTACAGGACTTTCCGGAGGCTGTTTTCCCTTGAGGAGGTGCATAATCGCAACTTGTTGAAGAGGTGTTGCTGTAGGTCTAGACAAGAGTAATGCCTCAAAAGAGCTATATCTTTTGATCTGACCATTGGATCGTGCCTAGATTTTTACAGGAGTTTCCCAAGGCTGTTTTCCTTTTAGAAGGGGCAAAATCGCAAGTCGGTACGGAGGTGTTGTTGTAGGTCGAGACCAGAGTAATGTCTCAAAAAAGCCATATCTTTTGATGTGCTGTTGGATTGTGCTCAGATTTTTGCACGAGTTTCCGGAGGCTATTTTCCCTAGAGGAGGGCAGAATCGTAACTCGGTGAAGAGGAGTTGTTGTAGGTTTAGACCAGAGTAATGTCTCAAAAGGGACATATCTTTTGATGAGCCATTGGATCGTGCTCAGATTTTTACACGAGTTTCCGTGCTGTTTTCCCTGGAGGAGCTTCAGAATCGCCCCGCGTTGACGAGGTGTTGATGGAGGTCTAGACAAGAGTAATGTATCAAAAGAGCCATATCTTTTGATCTGACCGTTAGATCGCCCACAGATTTTTACAGGAGTTTTCGGAAGATGTTTTGCCATGAGGAAGTCCAGAATTGAAACTCGGTGAAGAGCGTTTTTTGTAGGTCTAGACAAGACTAATGTCTCAAAGAGCCATATCTTTTGATCTGACTGTTGGATCGCGCTAAGAATTTTCCAGGAGTTTTCGGAGGCTGTTTTCCCTTGACGAGATGCATACTCGCAACTCGGTGCAGATGTGTTGTTGTAGGTCTAGACAAGATTAACGTCTCAAAAGAGCCATATCTTTTGATGAGACTGTTGGATTGTTCCCAGATTTTTACACGAGTTTCTGGAGGATGTTTTCACTTGAGGAGAGGCAAAATCGCAACTCATTGAAAAGAAGTTGTTGTAGGTCTAGACAAGATTAACATTTCAAAAGAGCCATATCTTTTGATGTGACCGTTGGATCACGCCAAGATTTTTACAGGAGTTTCTAGGAGCTGTTTTCCATTAAGGAGATGCAGAATCACATCTCGGTGAAGATGTGTTGTTTTAGGTCTACACAAGAGTAATGTCTCGAAAGAGCCAGCAGAATCGCAACTCAGTGAAGAGGTGTTATTGTAGGTCCCGACAAGAGTAATGTTTCAAAGGGCCATATCTTTTAATGTGACTGTTGTATCGCGCCCAGATTTTTATAGGAGTTTCCGGAAGCTGTTTTCCCTTTAGGAGGTGAAGAATCGAAACTCAGTAAAGAGGGTTTGTTGTAGGTCGAGACAATAGTTACGTCTCAAAAGAGTCGTATCTTTTGATCTGACCGTTTGATCGTGCCCATTTTTTACTCGAGTTTCTGGAGGCTGTTTTCATTTGAGGTGGTGCAGAATCGCAGCTCGGTGAAGAGGTGTTGTTGTGGTCGAGATAAGAGTAATGTCTAGAAATAGCAAGCAGAATCGCAACTCGGTGAGGAGGTTTTGTTGTAGGTCCAGACAAGAGTAGCGTCTCAAAGAGCTATATCTTTTGATGTGATCGTTGGATTGCGTCGAGATTTTTATAGGAGTTTCCGGAGGCTGTTTTCCCTTGAGGAGATGCAGAATCGCAACTCGATGAAGAGGTGTTGATGTAGGTCTATACAAGACAAATGTCTCAAAACAGCCATATCTTTTGATCTGATCGTTGGATCGTGCTTAGATTTTTACATGAGTTTTGGAGGTTGTTTTCCTTTGAGGAGGTGCAGAATCGGAACTCGGTGAAGAGGAGTTGTTGTAAGTCTAGACAAGAGTAATGTCTTAAAAAAGCCACATCTTTTGATCTGACCATTGGATCGTGCTCGTATTTTTACACGAGTTTCCAGAGGCTGTTTTCCCTTGACGTGGTGCAGAATCGCAGCTCAGTGAAGAGGTGTTGTTGTAGGTCTATATAAGAGTAATGCCTCAAAAGAGCCATATCTTTTGATCTGACCGTTGGATCATGCTTAGATTTTTACACAAGTTTCAAGAGGTTGTTTTCCCTTTAGGTGGTGCAGAATCGCAACTCGGTGAAGAGGGTTTGTTGTAAGTCCAGACAAGAGTAATGTCTGAAAGAGCCATATCTTTTGATCTGACCGTTGGATCGCGCTTAGATTTTTCAAGGAGTTTCTGGAGGCTGTTTTCCCCTAAGGAGATGTAGAATCGCAACTCGGTGAAGCGGTGTTGTTGTTGGTCTAGACAAGAGTAACGCCTTCAAAGAGCCATATCTTTTGATGTGACCGTTGAATCGGGCCTAGATTTTTACACGAGTTTCTGGAGGCTGTTTTCTGTTGAAGAGGTGCAGAATCGCATCTCGGTGAAGAGGTTTTGTTGTAGGTCTAGACAAGAGTACCATCTCAAAGAGCTATATCTTTTGAATCTGACCGTTGGATCGCGCCCACATTTTTACAGGAGTTTCCGGAAGCTGTTTTCATTTTAGGAGGTGAAGAATCGAAACTCAGTAAAGAGGGTTTGTTGTAGGTCCAGACAAGAGTTACGTCTCAAAAGAGCCGTATCTTTTGATATGACCGTTTGATCGTGCCCATATTTTTACCAGAGTTTTCGGAGGCTGTTTTCATTTGAGGTGGTGCAGAATCGCAACTCGGTGAAGAGGTGTTATTGTGGTCGAGATAAGAGTAATGTCTAGAAATAGCAAGCAGAATCGCAACTCGGTGAGGAGGTTTTGTTGTAGGTCCAGACAAGAGTAACGTCTCAAAAAGCTATATCTTTTGATGTGACCGTTGGATTGCGTCGAGATTTTTACAGGAGTTTTCGGAGGCTGTTTTCCCTTGAAGAGATGCGGAATCGCAACTCGATGAAGAGGTGTGGATGTAGGTCTATACAAGACTAATGTCTCGAAATAGCCATATCTTTTGATCTGATCGTTGGATCGTGCTTAGATTTTTACATGAGTTTCTAGAGGTTGTTTTCCCTTGAGGAGGTGCAGAATCGTAACTTGGTGAAGAGGAGTTGTTGTAAGTCTAGACAAGAGTAATTTCTAAAAAAAGCCATATCTTTTGATCAGACCGTTGGATCTTGCCTATATTTTTGTAGGAGTTTCCAAAGGTTGTTTTCCCTTGAGGTGGTGCAGAATCACAACTCAGTGAAGAGCATTTGTTGTAGGTCAAGACAAGAGTAATGTCTCAAAGATCTTTTGAATCTGACCGTTGGATCGCGCTCAGATTTTTCGAGTTTCCGGAGGCTATTTTCCCCTGAGGAGATGTAGAATCGCAACTCGGTGAAGAGGTGATGTTGTTGGTCTAGACAAGAGTAACGCCTTCAAAGAGCCATATCTTTTGATGTGACCATTGAATCGGGCCCAGATTTTTACACGAGTTTTCTGAGGCTGTTTTTCGTTGAGGCGGTGCAGAATCGCATCTCGGTGAAGAGGTTTTGTTGTAGGTCTCGACAAGAGTAACGTCTCAAAGAGCCATATCTTTTGAATCAGACCATTGGATCGCGCCCAGATTTTTATTGGAGTTTCTAGAGGCTGTTTTACCTTGAGTAGGTGTAGAATCGCAACTAGGTTAAGAGGTTTTGTTGTAGGTTTAGACAAGAGTAATTTCTCGTAAGAGCCATATTTTTTTACCTGACCGTTTATCACGCTGAGCATTTTACAGGAGTTTCCGAAAGTTGTTTTCCCTTGTGGAGGTGCAGAATCGAAACTCGATGAAGAGGGTTTGTTGTAGGTCTAGACAACAGTTACGTCTCAAAAGAGCCATATCTTTTGATCTGACCGTTTGATCGTGCCTATATTTTTACACGAGTTTCCGGAGGCTGTTTTCCTTTCAGGTAGTGCAGAATCGCAACTCGGTGATGAGGTGTTGTTGTAGGTTTAGATAAGAGTAATGTCTCGAAGGAGCCACCAAAATCACAACTCGATAAGGACGTTTTGTTGTAGGTCCAGACAAGAGTAATGTTTCAAAGAGCTATATCTTTTCATCTGACTGTTGGATCGCGTCGAGATTTTTACAGGAGTTTTCAGAGGCTGTTTTCCCTTGGGGAGATGCAGAATTGCAACTCGTTGAAGAGGTGTTGATTTAGGTCTATACAAGAGTACTTCTCAAAAGAGCCATATCTTTTGATCTGATCGTTGGATTGCGCACAAAAGTTTACAGGAATTTTCGAAGAATGTTTTCCCTTGAGGAGGTGCAGAATCGCAACTCGATGAAGAGTGTTTGTTGTAGGTCCAGACAACAGTAATGTCTCAAAGAGCCATATCTTTTGATCTAACCGTTGGATCGTGCCCAGATTTTTACAGGAATTTCTGAAGGGTTTTTTCCCATAAGGATGTGCAGAATCGCAACTCGCTGAAAAGGAGTTATTGTAGGTCTATACAAGAGTGACGTCTCAAAGAGCTAAATCTTTTGATCTGACCATTGGATCGCACCGAGATTTTTACAGGAGTTTCCGGAGGCTGTTTTCCCTTGAGGAGATGTAGAATCACAACTCGGTGAAGAGGTGTTGACGGAGGCCTATACAAGAGAAACGTCTCAAAAGAGCCATATCTTTTGATCTGACCGTTGGTTCGCGCAATGAAATTTACAGGAGTTTTTGAAGGCTGTTTACCCTTGAGGACTTGCAGAATCAAAACTCGTTGAAGAGGCTATGTTGTAGGTCCAAACGAGAGTAATGTCTCAAAGAGCCATATCTTTTGATCTGACTGTTGAATCACGTCCAAATTTTTCCAGGAGTTTCCGGAGGCTGTTTTCCCTTGAGAAGATGCAGAATCGCAACTCGTTGAAGAGGTGTTGTTGTAGGTCTATACAAGAGTAATATCTCAAAAGAGCCACATCTTTTGATCTAACCTTTGGAACGCGCACAAATTTTTATTGGAGTTTCCGAAGGATGTTTTCCCTTGAGGCGGTGCAGAATTGGAACTTGGTGAAAAAGAATTGTTGTAGGTCTAAACAAGAGTAACGTTTGAAAAGCACCATATCTTTTGATTTGACCGTTGGATCGCACACAGATATTTACAGGAGTTTCTAGAAGCTGTTTTCCCATGAGGAAATCCACAATCGAAAATTGGTGAAGCGAGTTTGTTGTAGGTCCAGACAAGAGTAATGTCTCAAAGAGCCATATCTTTTGATCTGACTGTTGGATCGCGCAAAGAATTTTTCTAGGAGTTTCCAGAGGCTGCTTTCCCTTAATGAGATGCATAATCGAAACTCGGTGAAAATGTGTTGGTTTAGGTCTAGACAAGAGTAATGTCTTGAAAGAGCCAGCAGAATTGCAACTCGGTCAAGAGGTATTGTTGTAGGTCCTAATAAGAGTAATGTTTCAAAGAGCCATATCTTTTAATTTGACCATTGGATCGCGCCAAGATTTTTACAGGAGTTTCTGGAGGCTGTTTTCCCTTGATGAGATGCATAATCATAACTCGGTGAAGAGGTGTTGTTGTAGGTCTCTACAAGAGTAATGTCTCAAAAGTGCCATATCTTTTGATCTGACTGTTGGAACACGCACAAATTTTTACAGCAATTTCCGCAGACTGTTTTCCCTTGAGGAGATGCAAATTCGCAACTCGGTGAAAAGGAGTTGTTGTAGGTCTAGAAAAGATTAATGTTTCGAAAGAGCCATATCTTTTGATCTGACCGTTGGATCGTGCCCAGATTTTTACAAGAGTTTCCGGAAGTTGTTTTTTCTCTTGAGGAGGTGCAGAATTGCATCTCGGTGAAGATGTGTTGTTTTAGGTCTACACAAGAGTAATGTCTCGAAAGAGCTAGCAGAATAATAACTTAGTGAAGAGGTGTTGTTGTAGGTCTAAATAAGAGTAATATCTCAAAGACCATATCTTTTAATCTGACTGTTGGATCACGCCGAGAATTTTACAGTAGTTTTCGGAGGTTGTTTTCGCTTTAGGAGATGCAAAATTGCAACTCGGCAAAGAGGTGTTGTTGTAGGTCTACACAAGAGTAATGTCTCAAAAGAGCCGTATCTGTTAATCTGACCGTTGGATCGCGCACAGATTTTTACACGAGTTTCCGAAGGCTATTTTCCCTTAAGGAGTTGCAGAATCACAACTCGGTGAAAAGGAGTTGTTCTAGGTCTAGACAAGATTAACATCTCAAAACAGCCATATCTTTATATGTGGTCGTTGGATCGCGCCTAGTTTTTTACAGGAGTTTCCGTAAGGTATTTTCCTTTGAGGAGGTGCATAATCGCATCTTAGTGAAGAGGGTTTGTTGTAGGTCCAGACAAGAGTAATGACTCAAAGAGCCATATATTTTGATCTGACCATTGGATCGCGTACAGATTTTTCCAAGACTTTCTAGAGACTGTTTTCCCTTGAGGAGATGCAGAATCGCAACTCGGTGAAGAGGTGTTGTTTTAGGTCTAGACATAAGTAACGTCTTAAAAGAGACATTTCTATTTATCTGAATGTTGGATCGTGCTCAGATTTTTACACGACTTTTCGGAGGCTCTTTTCCCTTAAAGTGGTGCAGAAGCGCAACTCGGTGAAGAGGTGTTGTTTTAGGTCCAAACAAGAGTAATGTCTCAAAATAGCCAGCAGAATCGCAACTCAATGAAGAGGTGTTGTTGTAGGTCTAGAAAAGAGTAATGTCTCGAAAGAGCCATATTTTTTTGATATGACCATTTATCATGCTGAGAATTTTACAGGAGTTTCCGAAAGCTGTTGTCCCTTATGGAGGTGCAAATCGAAACTCGGTGAAGAAGGTTTGTTGTAGTAGGTCCACACAAGAGAAATGTCTCAAAAGAGCCATATCTTTTGATCTGACCATTAGATCGCGCCCAGATTTTTCCAGGAGTTTCTCGAGGCTTTTTCCCTTAAGGAGATGCATAATCGCAACTCGATGAAGAGGTGTTGTTTTAGTTAGACAAGAGTAATGTCTCGAAAGAGCCAGCAGAATCGCAACTCGGTGAACAGGTGTTGTTTTAGATCTAGACAAGATAAACGTCTCAATGAGCCATATCTTTTGAATCTGATGGTTGGATTGCACCCAAAATTTTTCAGGAATTTTAGGAGGCTGTTTTCCCTTAAGGAGGTGCAGAATCGTAACTCGGTGAAGAGGTGTTGTTGTAGGTCATGATAATTGTCATTTTTCAAAAAAGACATATTTTTTTATCTGACCGTTTGATCGCGATCAGATTTTTACTGATGTTTCCGAAAGCTGTTTTCCCTCGAGGAGGTGCAGAATTGAAACTCGGTGAAGAGGGTTTGTTGTAGGTCCAGACACGAGTAATGTCTTAGAGAGCCATATCTTTTGATCTGACCGTTGGATCGCACCTAGATTTTTTTAGGACTTTCTGGAGACTATTTTTCCTTTAGGAGATGCAGATTTTTTCTTTGCAAATGTGTCTAAAGCTTCGAATTTGGTTTTTGATCAAATCGAATGTATCATTCGCGATAAGCTTGTTTTGATGAGGAATGTTCAACAAACAGATGAAAACATAAGGATCCAAAGACTTTGGAGGGTCAATAACATGGACTCTTAATTTGATGTTTAGCTGGTTGTTTTTGTACCCCTAGCATATCTAGTTGGTCTAAGTTTTTGTTTTGTTATGTGGCTAGCCTGTAGCCATTTGTTGGTTTTCGTTTCTGTCCTCATTGTAAATCTTGGGTATGCCCATTATATTCTTTGTATCATTTTCTTTTAATACATAAGTCAGCTTACCAAAAAAAAAAAGAATTGCAACTCGGTGAAGAGGTGTTGTTGTAGGTTTAGACAAGAGTAATGTCTCAAAATAAGCAATAGGATCGCAACTCGGTGAAGAGATGTTGTTGTAGGTCTATATAAGAGTAATGTCTCAAAAGAGATCTTTTGATTTGGTCGTTGGATTGCGCCCAGATTTTTACAGGAGTCTACGGAAACTATTTTCCCTTGAGGTTTTGTTGTAGGTTCAGACAAGAGTAATGTCTCAAAGGGTCATATCTTTTGATCTGACCGTTGGATCGCACCCAAATTTTTTGAGGACTTTCTGGAGACTACTTTCCCTTGAGGGGATGTAGAATCGCAACTCGGTGAAGAAGTGTTGTTATAGGTCTAGACAATTGTAACATCTCAAAACAGCCATATCTGTTGATCTGACTGTTGGATCATGCTCAGATTTTTACACGACTTTTCAGAGGATATTTTCCCTTGAGGTTGGTGCATAATCGCCTTGAGGTGGTGCAAGAGTAATCGAAAGAGCCAGCAGAATCGCAACTCGGTGAAGAGGTGTTGTTGTAGGTAAAGACAAGAGTAAAGTCTCAAATAGCCATATCTTTTGAATCTGATTGTAGGATCGCACCCAGATTTTTTCAGGAGTTTCCGGAGGATGTTTTCCCAAGAGGAGGTGCAGAATCGCAATTCAGTGAAAACGAGTTGTTGTAGGTCTAGACAAGAGTAATGTTTCAAAAGAACCATATCTTTTGATCTGATCGTTGGATCGTGCCTAAATTTTTACACGAGTTTCCGGAGGCTGTTTTCCCTTAATGTGGTGCAGAAACAAAACTCGGTGAAAAGGTGTTGTTTTAGGTCTAGACAAGAGTAATTTCTCGAAAGACCCAGCTGAATCGCAACTCGGTGACAAGGTTTTGTTGTAGGTTTAGACAAGTGTAACGTCTCAAAAAGCTATATCTTTTGATCTGACCGTTGGATCGTGCCTAGATTTTTACAGGAGTTTCTTGAGGAGGTGCAGTATTGCAACTTGGCGAAGAGGTGTTGTTGTAGGTCTAGAGAAGAGTAATGTCTCAAAAGAGCCATTTTTTTTTATCTGACCGTTGGATCGTGCACAGATTTTTACAGGAGTTTCAAGAGGCTGTTTTCCTTTGAGGAGGTGCAGAATCGCAACTTGGTGAAGAGGTGTTGTTGTAGGTCTAGACAAGAGTAATGTCTAAAAACATCCATATCTTTTGATTCGACCGTTTGATCGCGCCCAGATTTTTACAGGAGTTTCCGGACGATGTTTTCCCTTGAGGAGGTGCAGAATTGGATCTGGATGAAGAGGTGTTGATGCAGGACTAGACCAGCTTAATATGTCAAAAGAACCATATGTTTTGATCCGATTGTTGGATCGCACCCATATTTTTTCAGGAGTTTCCGGAGGCTGTTATCCTTTGAGGAGGTGCAGAATCAAAACAAGGTTAAGAGGTGTTGTTGGAGGTATAAACAAGAGTAATGTCTCAAAACATTCATATCTATTGTTCTGACTGTTGGATCACGCCCAGATTTTTACATGAGTTTATGAAGGCTGTTGTCCCTTGAGGAGGTGCAGAATCTCAACTCGGTGAAGAGGTGTTGTTTTAGGTCTAGACAAGAGTGATGTCTTGAAAGAGCCATATCTTTTGATCCGACCGTTGGATCGCGCCCAGATTTTTACAGGAGTTTCCGGAGGTTGTTTTCCCTTGAGGAGGTGCAAAAGCGCAACTTGGTGAAGATGTGTTGTTGTAGGTCTAGACAAGGGTAATGTCTCAAAACATCCATATCTTTTGATGCAACCGTTTGATGGAGCCTAGATTTTTACAAGAGTTTCAGGAGGATGTTTTCCCTTTAAGAGATGCAGAATTGGAACAAGATGAAGAGGTGTAGTTGTAGGTCTAGACAAGAGTATTTTCTCAAAAGAACCATATCTTTTCATCTAACCATTTGATCGCGCACCAATTTTTACATGAGTTTCCGGAGGCTGTTTTCGTTTGAGGAGGTGCAGAAGTGCTACTCGGTGAAGAGGTATTGTTGTAGGTCTAGACAAGAGTAATGTCTCAAAAGAGCCATATCTTTTGGTTTGATAGTTGGATCGCGCCCATATTTTTGTAGGTGTTTCGAGAGGTTGTTTTCCCTTAAGGAGATGCAGAATCGCAACTCGGTGAAGAGGTGTGTTGGAGGTGGAGACAAGAGTAATTTCTGAAATAGCCATATCTTTTGATCTTATCGTTGGATCGAGTTCATATTTTTACAGGTGTTTCCAGAGGCCGTTTTCCCTTAAGGAGATGTAGAATCGCAACTTGGTGAAGAGGTGCTATTGTAGGTCTGGGCAAGAGTAATGTCTCAAATAGACATATCTTTTGATCTGACCAATGGATCACGCTCAAAGTTTTACAGGAGTTTCCGGAGGCTATTTTCCCTTGAGGAGGTCTAGAATCGTAACTAGCTGAAGAGGTGTTGTTGGAGGTCTAGACCAGCGTAATGTCTCAAAAGATCCATATCTTTTGATCTGACTGTTGGACCACGCCCAGATTTTTACAGGAGTTTCCGGAAGCTGTTTTCCCTTGAGGAGGTGCAGAATCAGAACTGGATGAAGAGGTGTTGTTGTAGGTCTAGACAAGAGTAATGTCTCAAAAAAGCCGTATCTTTTGATACGACCGTTTGATCGTGCACAGATTTTTACATAAGTTTCCAGAGGTTGTTTTCCCTTGAGGAAGTGCAAAATCAAAACTTGATGAAGAGGTGTTGTTGTAGGTCTAGATAGCCTTAATGTGTAAAAAGAACCATATCTTTTGATCCAACCATTGGAACGCACCCAGATTTTTACAGGATTTCTCGTAGGTTGTTTTCCTTTGAGAAGGTGCAAAATCGGAACTCGATTAAGAGGTGTTGTTGTAGGCCTAGATTAGAGTAATGTCTCAAATAGCCATATCTTCTGATTTGAACAATGGATTGAGCTCTAATTTTTACAGGAGTTTCCGGAGCCTATTTTCCCTTGAGGAGGTGCAGAATCTTAACTCGGTGAAGAGGTGTTCTTGTAGGTCTAGACAAGATTATTGTCTCAAAAGAGTCATATCTTTTGATCTGACCGATTAATCACGCTCAGATTTTTACACGTGTTTCCGGGGGCTATTTTCCCTTAAGGAGGTTTAGATTCGCAACTCGGTGAAGAGGTGTTGTTGGAGGTCTAGACAAGAGTAATGTCTCAAAACATCCATATCTTTTGTTCTGACCCTTTGATGGCGCCCAGATTTGTACAGGAGTTTCCAGAGGATGTTTTCCCTTGAGGAGGTGCAGAATCACAACTTGATGAAGAGCTGTTGTTAAAGGTCTTGACAGAAGTAATGTCTCAAAAGAGCAATATCTTTTGATCTGACCGTTTAATGCCGCCCATATTTTTACAGGAGTTTTCGGAGGATGTTATCCCTTGAGGAGGTGCAAAGTCGAAACTGGATAAGGAGGTGTTGTTGTAGGTCTAGACCACCGTAATGTCTCAAAAGAGCCATATCTTTTGATCTAACCGATGGATTGCGCTCAGATTTTAATGAGTTTCCGGAGTTTGTTTTTCATTGTGGACGTCTAGAATCGCAATACGGTGAAGAGGTGTTGTTGTAGGTCTAGACAAGGGTAATGTCTCAAAAAGCCATATCTTTTGATCTTACTGATGGATCGTGCTCAAATGTTTACAGTAATTTCTGAAGGCTACTTTCCCTTGAGGAGGTATAGAATCGAAACTGGCTGAACAAGTGTTGTTGTTGGTCTCGCCCAGTGTAATATCTCAAAATAACCATATCTTTTGATCCGAACATTGCATCGCACCCAGATTTTTACATCATTTTCCGGAGGCTGTTTTCCCTTGAAGAGGTGGAGAAGCGCTACTCGGTGAAGAGGTGTTGATATAGGTCTAGACAAGAGTAATGTCTCAAAACATCCATATCTTTTGATCTGACCGTTGGATCATGACCAAATTTTTACAGGAGTTTCCGGAAGCTGTTTTCCCTTGAGGAGGTGCAGAATCCAAACTAGATGAAGAGGTGTTGTTGAAGGACTAGACCAGTGTAATGTGTCTAAAGACCCATATCTTTTGATCCGACTGTTGGAACGCGCCCAGATTTTTTCAGGAGTTTGCGGAGGTTGTTTTCCGTTGATGAGGTGCAGAATTGGAACTCGATGAAGAGGTGTTGTTGTAGGTCTAGACTAGATTATTGTCTCAACATATCTTTTGATCTGACAGATGGATCACGCTCATATTTTTACACGTGTTTCCGGAGGCTGTTTTCCCTTGTAGAGGTGCAGAATCGCAACTCGGTGAAGAGGTGTTGTTGGAGGTCTAGACTAGAGTAATGTCTGAAAACTTTCATATCTTTTGCTATGACCGTTGGACCACGCCCTGATTTTTACAGAAGTTTCCGGCCGCTATTTTCCCTTGAGGAGGTGCAGAATCGGAACTCGATGAAGAGGTGTTGTTGCAGGTCTAGACAAGAGTAATGTCTCAAAAGAGCCATATCTTTTAATCCGATCGTTTGATCGCGCCCAGATTCTTACAGAGTTTCTGGACGCTGTTGACCCTTGAGGAGGTGCAGAATCTCAACTTGATGAAGAGGTGTTGTTGTAGGTCTAGACAAGAGTAATGTCTCAAAACATCAATATCTTTTGATCGGACCGTTGGATCAAGCCAAGATTTTTACAAGAGTTTTTGGAGGCTCTTTTCCCTTGAGTAGGTGCAGAATCACAACACGCTGAAGAGGTGTTATTGTAGGTCTAGACAAGAGTAATGTCTCAAATGAGCCATATATTTTGATTTGACCGTGATATCGCGCTTATATTTTAACAGGAGTTTCTAGAGGCTGTTTTTCGCTAAGCAGGTGCATAATCGCAACTCCCTGAAGAGGTGTTGTTGTAGGTCTAGACTAGAGTAATGTATCAAAGATCCATATCTTTTAATCTGACCATCGCCCAGATTTTTACAGGAGTTTCTAGAGGTTGTTCTCCCTTCAGGATGTCTAAAATCGCAATTGGCTGAAGAGGTGTCGTTGTAGGTCTAGACTAGCGTAATGTCTCAAAAGAACCATATTTTACAGGAGTTTTTGGAGGCTGTTTTCCCTTTAGGAGGTCCAAAATCGCAACTGGATGAATAGGTGTTATTGTAGGTCTAGACTAGAATAATGTCTCAAAAGAACCATATTTTACTAGACTTTCCAGAAGCGGTTTTTCCTTGAGGAGCTCCAGAATCGCAAATCGATGAAGACGTGTTGTTGTAGGTCTAGACAAGAGTAATGTCTCAAAACATCAATATCTTTTGATCGGATCGTTGGATTAAGCCAAGATTTTTACAGGAGTTTCGAAGGCTCTTTTTCCTTGAGGAGGTGCAGAATCAAAACATGCTGAAGAGGTGTTATTGTAGGTCTAGACAAGAGCAATGTCTCAAAGGAGCCATATATTTTGATCTGACCGTGATATCGCGCTTAGATTTTAAATGGAGTTTCTAGAGGCTATTTTTCGCTAAGCAGGTGCATAATCGCAACTCGCTGAAGAGGTGTTGTTGTAGGTCTAGACTATAGTAATATATCAAAGATCCATATCTTTTAATCTGACCGTCGGATCGTGCCCAGATTTTTACAGGATTTTCCAGAGGTTGTTTTCCCTTGAGGAGGTCCAAAATCACAACTGGCTGAAGAGGTGTTGTTGTAGGTCTAGACTAGCGTAATGTCTCAAAAGAACCATATTTTACATGAGTTTCCGGAGGCTGTTTTCCCTTGAGGAGCTACATAATCGCAACTCAATGAAGAGGTGTTGTTGTAGGTCTAAACAAGAGTAATGTCTTAAAACATCAATATCTTTTGATCGGACCGTTGGATCGCGTCAAGATTTTTACAAGAGTTTTCGGAGGCTCTTTTTCCTTGAGGAGGTGCATAATCAAAACATGCTGAAGAGGTGTTATTGTAGGTCTAGACAAGAGTAATGTCTCAAAGGAGCCATATATTTTGATTTGACCGTTGGATTGCGCCCAGATTTTAACAACAGTTTCTGGAGGCTATTTTGCATTAAGGAGGTGCATAATCGCAACTCGCTGAGGAGGTGTTGTTGTAGGTCTAGACTACAGTAATGCATCAATGATCCATATTTTTTAATCTGACCGTTAGATCATGCCCATATTTTTACAGGAGTTCCAGAGGCTGTTTTCCCTTTAAGAGGTCCCGAATCGCAACGCCAGAGGCTGTTTTTCCTTTAGGAGGTCCAAATCGTAACTGTCTGAAGAGGTGTTGTTGTAGGTCTATACTAGCGTAATGTCTCAAAGGAACCATATTTTACAGTACTTTCTGGAGGCTGTTTTCCTTTGAGGAGTTGCAATTTCCCAACTCGATGAAGAGGTGTTGTTGTAGGTCTAGACTAGAGTAATGTATCAAAGATTTATATCTTTTAATCTGACCGTTGGATCGCGCCCAGATTTTTACAGGTGTTTCCGGAGGCTGTTTTTCCTTGAGGAGGTGCAGAATCGGAACTCGATGAAGAAGTGTTTTTGTAGGTCTAGACAAGAGTAATGTCTCAAAAGAGCCATATCTTTTGATCAGACCATTCGATCGCGCCTAGATTTTTACAGCAGTTTATAGAGGCTATTGTCCATTGATAAGGTGCATTATCGCAACACGATGATGTGGTGTTGTTGTAGTTCTAGACAAGAGTAATGTCTCAAAGGACCATATATTTTGATATGACCGTTGTATCATGCCCATATTTTTACAGGAGTTTTCGTAGGCTGTTTTACCTTCAGGAGGTGCAGAATCGCAACATGGTGAAGATGTGTTGTTGTAGGTCTAGACAAGAGTAATGTCTCAAAGGAGCCATATATTTTAATCCGACCGTTGGATCGCGCTCAGATTTTTACAAGAGTTTCTAGAGGCTGTTTTTTGTTAAGGAGGTGCATAATCGCAACTCGCTAAAGAGTTGTTGTTGTAGGTCTAGACTTGAGTAATGTATCAATGATCCATATCTTTTAATTTGATCATTAGATCGCACCGAGATTTTTACAGGAGTTTCCGGAGGCTGATTTCCCTTGAGGAGGTCTAGAATCGCCACTGGCTGAAGAGGTGTTGTTTTAGGTTTAGACTAGCATAATGTCTCAAAAGAACCAAATTTTACAGGAGTTTCTGGATGCTGTTTTCCCTTGAGGAGTTGCAGTATCGCAACTCGATGAAGAGGTGTTGTTGTAGGTCTAGACAAGAATAATGTCTCAAATAGCCATATCTTTTAATCCGACCGTTTGATCGCTCCTAAATTTTTACATGAGTTTCCAGAGGCTGTTTTGCCTTGAAGAGGTGCAGAATCGGAACTCGATGAAGAGTTGTTGTTGTAGGTCTAGACTAGAGTAATGTATCAAAGATTTATATCTTTTAATCTGACTGTTGGATCGCGCCCAGATTTTTATAGGTGTTTTTGGAGGCTGTTTTCCCTTGAGGAGGTGCATAATCGAAACTCGATGAAGAAGTGTTTTTGTAGGTCTAGACAAGAGTAATGTCTAAAAAGAGCCATATATTTTAATCCGACCGTTTGATCGCGCCCAGATTTTTACAGAGTTTCTGGACGCTGTTGTCCCTTGAGGAGGTGCGGAATCTCAACACGATGAAGAGGTGTTGTTGGAGGTCTAGACCAGCGTAATGTCTCAAAAGATCCATATCTTTTGATCTGATCGTTGGATCGCGCCTAGATTTTTACAAGAGTTTCTGGAGGCTATTTTCCGTTGAGGAGGTGGAGAAGCGCAACTCGGTGAAGAGGTGTTGTTGTAGGTCTTGACATGAGTAATGTCTCAAAATAACCATATCTTTTGATTCGACCGTCTGATTGCGCCCAGATTTTTACAGGAGTTTATGAACGATGTTTTCCCTTGAGGAGGTGCAGAATCGGAAATGGATGAAGAGGTGTTGTTGCAGTACTAGACCAACGTAACATGTCAAAAGAAATATTTTTTGATCTGACCGTTTGATCGCGCCTAGATTTTTACTTGAGTTTCCGGAGGCTGTTGTCCCTTGAGGAGGTGCAAAATCTTATTGCAGTGAAGAGGTGTTGTTGGATGTCTAGACCACCATAATGTCTAAAAACATCCATATCTTTTGTTATGACCATAGGATCACACCCAGATTTTTAAAGGAGTTTCTGGAACCTGTTTTCCCTTTAGGAGGTGCAGAATCGCAACTTAGTGAAGAGGTGTTGTTGTAGGTCTAGACAAGAGTAATGTCTCAAAACATCTCTTTTTCTTTTTATCTGACCGTTGGATCGCGCCCATATTTTTACAGGAATTTTAGAGGTTGTTTTCCCTTAAGGAGGTGCAGAATTGGAACTCGATGAAGATGTGTTATTGCACATCTAGACAAGAGTAATGTCTCAAAAGAGCATTATCTTTTGATCTGACTGTTGGATCGCGCCCATATTTTTACAACAGTTTCTAGAGGCTGTTGTCCCTTGAAGAGGTGCAGAATCGCAACTCGGTGTAGAGGTGTTGTTGAAGGTCAAGACAAGAGTAATTTCTCAAAACATCCATATCTTTTGATCTGATCGTTGGATCGCGCCGAGATTTTTACTGGAGTTTCCAGATGCTGCTTTCCCTTGATAAGGTGCAGAATCACAACTCGATGAAGAGGTGTTGTTGGAGGTCCATACAAGAATAATGTTTCAAATAGCCATATCTTTTGATTTGACCGTTGGATCGCGATCATATTTTTACAGTAGTTTCCGAAGGCTGTTTTCCCTCGAGGATGTCCAAAATCGCAACTCAGTGAAGAGGTGATGCGAACCTCGTGATCACGTGGTCACGCAACCCACAATCAAGATTGAGATCTGATCCCGGAAAGCCGAAAGAGGTCTGATAGGAGTGTGACACAATGGAAACCTGCCCCAAGGCACCAACACTATTGGAATGAGTAGAATGACGCCACGAAGCCAGTTAATCTTCGATAAGTCAGATTCAGTTCGTTCAAGAACTGAAGAATGCAAGAATCACTCTCACACGTTAAAACTGAAAAATTCAGAATAATATTCATCAAAGCTACTGAAATTGTGGCTTACATGAGTTTAAATAGTTCTTGAAAAGTTAACCCTAATGGACTCCTTATGTGGACTTGTATGAGGTCCACTCAGAACTGGCCCAAAACCCTAAACTGAAAAGCCCATAACCTGATCCAAACAAGCCTTGGACCCTAGCTCAAAACAAAGTTTTAATTAAGCCCAAACATTAAAGATAATAATAAAAATAACTAATCTGTCATTAAATACCACCAGCCCTTCTTTCCTTGTGTAGCTAGGATGAATAAGGAATCCTTATAAGAAAAGGATTCTGAAACATTAATGAATCACAGCCACACTTGTAGATTATATTGCAGCTCATTAAAGATCCTTATGGAACTAGGAAATTTCGAAAACCAGCTGCCACATCCTTGTAGGAAAAGAATCCTAACCAAATAGGAAGTCCACAAGTCAAATGGAAGTAAATAACAAAATCCGTACAGCCTCCGTTGACCAGTATTGTTGTTCCTTCCAGAACTCCGATTGACCTGAATGTTTAACCCAAGGTAGTAAGATATGTTTGGAGAGTCCACATAAAATATTATCCCGATCCAACGGTCAGATTGAGAATTATGACTGTTGCCGTAAACCTGGACTGTTGCGCTTTTTACGCCAAAATCCCTATCTGACCTTACTTGGGTCATATCACATGGCTGAACCGTATCATCTTGACAAGAGTAATGTATCAAAAGAACCATATCTTTTGATTCGACCGTTGGATCGCACCCAGATTTTTACGAAGTTTCCAGAGGCTGGTTTCCCTTGAGGAGGTGCAGAAGCGCATCTCGGTGAAGATGTGTTGTTGTAGGTATAGACAAGACTAATTTTTTCAAAACATCCATATCTTTTTTATCCAACCGTTTGATCGCGCCCAACTTTTTACAGGAGTTTCCGGAGGATGTTTTCCCTTGAGGAGGTGCAGAAGCACAACTCGATGAAGAGGTGTTGTTGTAGGTTTAGACAAGAGTATTGTCTCAAAAGAGCCATATCTTTTGACCTAACCGTTTGATCGCGCCCAGATTTTTACAGGAGTTTGCAGAGGCTCTTTTCCCTTGAGGAGGTGCAGAAGCACAACTTGATGAAGAGGTATTGTTGTAGGTCTAGACAAGAGTAATGTCTCAAAAGAGCCATATCTTTTGGTGTGCCTGGTGGATCGCGCCCATATTTTTACAGCAGTTTCTAAAGGTTGTTTTCCCTTTAGGAGATGCTGAATCGCAACTCAGTTAAGAGGTGTTGTTGGAGGTCTAGACAAGAGTAATGTCTCAAATAGGCATTTCATTTGATCTGACTGTTGGATCGCGCCCAGCTTTTTACAAGAGTTTCTGGAGGCTATTTTCCCTTAAGGAGGTCCAGAATCGCAACTCGTTAAAGAGCTGTTTTTGTAGGCCTAGACAAGAGTAATGTCTCAAATAGCCATAACTTGTGGCCTGACCACTGGATCGCGCTCAAATTTTTACAGGAGTTTCCGGAGGCTGTTTTCCCTTGAGGAGGTCCAGTATCGCAACTGGTTGAAGAGGTGTTGTTGGAGGTCTAGATTAGCGTAATGTCTCAAAATAACTATATCTTTTGATCCGACCGTTGGATCGCGTCTAGATTTTTACAAGAGTTTCCAGAGGTTGTTTTTCGATGAGGAGCAGCAGAATCGAAACTCAATGAAGAGGTGTTGATGTAGGTCTAGACAAGAGTAATGTCCCAAATAGCCATATCTTTTGATCCAAGCATTTGATCGCGCCTAGATTTTTACAAGAGTTTACGGAGGCTGTTTTCCCTTGAGGAGGTCTAGAATCGCAACTCGGTGAAGAGGTGTTGATGTAGGTCTAGACAAGAGTAATCTCTCAAAACATGCATATCTTTTGATCTGATCGTTGGATCACGCCCAGATTTTTCATGAGTTTTCGGAGGCTGTTTTCCCTTGAGGATGTGTAGAATCAGAAGTCGATGAAGAGGTTTAGTTGTAGGTATACACAAAAGTAATGTCTCAAAAGAGCCATATCTTTAGACCTAACCGTTTGATCGCGCCCAGATTTTTACAGGAGTTCCTGAAGGCTGTTTTCACTTGAGGAGGCGCACAAACGCAACTCGGAGAAGATGTGTTGTTATAGGTCTAGACAAGATGAATTTCTCAAAACATCCATATCTTTTGATCTTATCGTTAGATTGCGCCCAGATTTTAAAAGGACTTTCCGGAGGCTGTTTTCCCTTGAGGATGTGCAGAATCAGAACTCGATGAAGAGGTTTAGTTGTAGGTATAGACAAGAGTAATATCTCAAAAGAGCCATATCTTTAGACCTAACCGTTTGATCGCGCCGAGATTTTTACAGGAGTTTCTGGAGGCTGTTTTTCCTTGAGGAGGTGCAAAAATGCAACTCGAAGAAGAAGTGTTGTTGTAGGTCTAGACAAGAGTAATTTCTCAAAACATCCATATGTTTTTATCTGATCATTGGATCGCGCCTAGATTTTTACAGGAGTTTCGGGAGGTTGTTTTTCCTTGAGGAGGTGCAGAATCGGAACTCGATGAAGAGGTTTAGTTGTAGGTCTAGACAAGAGTAATGTCTCAAAAGAGCCATATCTTTAGACCTAACCGTTTGATCGCGTCCAGATTTTTACAAGAGTTTACGGAGACTGTTTTCCCTTAAGGAGGTCCAGAATCGCAACTTGGTGAAGAGGTGTTGATGTAGGTCTAGTGATGCAACCATATTATTCAATAGTTTCACCCACATTTAACTAGTGTTTTGCCTATGTTTTATAAATAAAATGTCTTGATATTCTTTGTTTTATGTTTTGAAGGCACTTTTGGATGAAAGATGCAAAAAGGAGTAAATTGAAGGTAATTGGCATATTTGACGTTCAGTCGATGTTTTGTATAGAGCGTGAGCTCTAAAGGTCGAAATGAAGTGATTCTAGTGGGATTAAAAAGTTAACATCCATACCTTTCTGGAAATCTAAGGAAGACAATAAAATAAGGAAGAGCATGGAAATCGCAGCTTTCAAAGTCAAATCTTGCAATCTGCCAGTGTTGACCTTCAGTCATTCCGACTTGAATATCTAAAGCTAGAAAAGTCCAATTGATGCAAACTAAATTGTTTTGAGATTCCTGACTCAAAGGGCTATAAACTCTCTGAATTTCAGCCAAAAACGATGTCATATGAGGGAGATATGATTTTTCAAAGATGACAACTGAATTCTGCCAGCAAACAGGTTTCGTGAAGAAACGAGTCCAAATTACGTTCCGAAGCATCTAAACCGATATCCAAGTTTTTATTTCAGCCAAAAAAAACTAAATCATGCATTCTTCCATCTTTTTGATTAGTTGTTCAACAAACATGCAAGGCTAAACTCATTTTCTTGGTTGCAAGGACACGGAAACCTTCGGATTTCAAGAACTGTGAGATCTATTTTACCTTTTCTTTTCAGTTTATATGATGAATATGTTTGTTCTCCTATGCTTATTTTTCCTATGATTGTTTATTTTAATTGCTAGAGCGGACTCTAAGTTATTATTATAGACAATTTATTGTTAAGTTTGATATGAAAACCGAAGTTGTGGTATATGAACTTGTGAAGCAACTGAGTTTAATAATTGTAGCGGATCTATGTTATTAACCTTAGGGAGAACATTCGATCAAATCAACATAAGCAGACAACTTAGTTGTTAAGATTAATGAATTTATCTAGATCTTAAGGCTGCCATTGGATTAAATCATTAGTGCGGACACTGTGATTATTTGTTGGTTAGGGTTAGTTATACGGCGGATCCGTTAATTAACCAACGTTAAGAAAAGATAAAAATTCAGAATATAAACTGGAGTTTCGTTTCAAGGATCAGTTCTGATTTCTATAGGTGGATGTGTGATTACGACCAAGGTTTGTTCTCTTGATAATTTTCTGATTTTATTATATTTTGTTTGATAGTTTTCTGTTTTATTTTGCTTTAGCCTATATAACATCCAAACGCCCCCAAATTGCATAACGTATAGCATAAAAATCTGAACTAAATCTTTCACGTGGGATCGACCCCTTGCTTGCTCTATACTATCTTGTGTGTTGTGTTTTAAGCTAGGGTAATTAATTTGTGCGACCGCGACATCGCAACAAATTTTGGCGTCGTTGCCGGGGAAGTAATTTTTGTTGATTCTTGTGCTATTATTTTTATTTCCTATGATTTTTATTTATTTTTCTGAAAAAAAAAAACAGAATTTTTGCTTGCTGCGGTACTGTTCATTACGGCAGCGGTACTGTTCAAAACATATTTTTTTTGTGGAATTAGGTATCAGTCTTTTGTTTCCTGAATGGAAACAACGTTCTAAACAGGACAAATTGCACTATTTTCTAGGGTTTTTAGGCAGTTTTAGTTTTCTAACGTAAGATTTTCGTACAATTTGCATTGTTTTCGATCTCTTGCGTGGTTGGTTTCTTTTGAGTTTTCTTGATGATTTATGCCAGTAACCCGTTCTACTAATTAAATTCAAGTGCAGTTAGATCTCGATATAGAAAAAAACTTTACGCAGGTTACGAAAGGAAGCTCGCCTCAACACCATGGCTAATGCACGACAACAAACACTCAAGGAGCTTGCTGCTCCTATCATGGAAAATCAACCATTGTGCATAAACATCGACAATAATGTAAACTTTGAGCTCAAATCTTGTTTTATACATTTACGACCAACATTTAATGGTCTTGCAGGAGAAGATCCTCATACTCATCTCAAGGAGTTCCATATGGTTTGTGTTGGCATGAAACCGAATGGAGTTGACGAAGAACAGGTTAAGTTGAAAGCTTTCCCTTTCTCTCTAAAAGGGGCAGCAAAGACATGGTTTTTCTCTATTCTCTCAGGTTCAATTGGAACTTGGAATGGCATGAAAAAGATCTTCCTTGAGAAGTATTTCCCAGCATCTTGAGTTGCCAATATAAGGAAAGAAATATGTGGGATTCGACAATCTCATGGAGAGACACTTTCCAAGTATTGGGAAAGATTCGAGCAATTGTGTATTCAATGCCCTCATCATCAAATACCCGATCAGCTGCTCATTCAATATTTCTATGAAGGATTAATGCCTACTGACCGTAGTATCATTGATGCTGCAAGAGGAGGCGTATTGGTGGATAAGACACCCGAGGCTGCACGCCAATTGATCTCAAACATGGCAGCCAACTCAAAACAGTTTGGCACTCGTGGAGACTTCTCCAACAAACGAGTAAATGAGGTAAATATTTCTAACCTTGAAAATAAAGTTAATGATCTTACTTCTCATGTGCGTTCTTTGGCTTGTGGAAATGTGCAGCAGGTGAAAGTTTGTAGCATATGCTCCTTATAAGGACATGCTTCGGATATGTGCCCAACAATGGAAGAAGATTACATTGAACAAGCTCATGCACTTGATGGAGCATTCAACGGACAGCCCCTGCGTAAATATGATCCCTTTTCCAACACATACAATCCCGGATGGAGAGATCATCCCAACTTACGCTACGGCAACCCATCCCAACAAGGCAATTGATGTGCATCATGGGAATTATAATCCATCTCGTAAAGCTGAATCTAATATGCAAAAGGATTCAGATGGTCCAATGACAAGAGCGAGAGCGAAACAACTACAACGGGCCTTGACGAATCAAATTGCAATGATTGAAGCTGCGTCGGAGTTAAAAATTAGCAATCAGTTTGAAATTGGTTCAAGAGTGCTTATTTGCCTACAATTGGAACTTGGAGATGGGAAAAGCCCTTAATGGTTCTTTTCATGCTGGGCTACTTGTATTTGGATTGATAATGCAAGTGAAGGAATTGATGCTGTTTACGGTCAGAACAGTAGATGGATTTGAACCCGAATTTGAAGTCATCCAATGCATGTGAAAACAAGATTTGTGTAGGTAAAATTCAAGTTCAGAACGTGATCTTTCTATATTGTCCAACCATCATTGCATTGGACTTTTGTGTCAAAAGTTATGGCTGTTTTAAATTTCGTCTGCATATGTTTTAGAAATGTCAAAAAAAAAACGTCTGTTAGTTAAATTTGTCTACTTGCTTTATTAAAAGTCTAGTTTTTAGGCTTGACTTCTATCATGTTGAATTCACCTAACTTTGGAGGGATGTTCCAAAGATAAATATGTATCAGAATATGAAATAAACACTTTTGGCCAAGATTGAAAAAAAACTTAATTTAGAGAATTAAGAGTTGTTCTTCCAAATTCGTTTTTGTGAAGAACCCTACCTGACTTATCACTCTTCAATCACAAAGAGTGTGGCGTCGAAATCCTAGACTGATCTTTGTGGAGTCCAGATCGACTTATCAAAGTATCATTCTAGTCTATCCTCCATCTTATTTACTTTCAAATCACTACAATCCAGCCTAAATACCAAAAGAAAGACAACACAACCAGACCCATCCTTCATCCATTTTCATTAGAATCATTGTTGCCGATTTTGAATCATTCACGGCACATCATCTGGTATCAGAGCGTCAGTTGCGATCTAAGACAAGAGCCAAAAACAACAACAACAACAACAAGAAGAAAGGTTTGCTGGAATTGAGGTTGACAGACGTAACTATGGCTGGAGATAAAGAAGATTTGCCAAGAGGGTTAAGTTTGGAACAGGCACAGGTCATGGGCTTACAACGATCTCATGCTGAGATTCGGGATGAGATGACTGGAATTCGTGAACAGTTGAATACCCTTATGCAAAGGATGCAAAGAAATAATTTGCAACCCCAACCGAGGCAAGCACTTAGGGTGCCACGAAATGATATTATAGAAGCTGACGAAGATCCAAATGGGGATGATGAGGCTGATGATAGGGTCAGACCAAGAAGGCAGAATTATAATCCTCCTAATGGTCTCAAACTTAAGATTCCACCGTTTAGAGGAAGTAGTTCACCTGAGGAATACTTGGAGTGGATTCAGAAGGTTGAAAAGGTGTTTGAATGGTATGAATATTCTGAAGAAAGGAAGTGCAAGGTGGCAGCACTTGAGTTTACAGATTATGCTCTTTTATGGTGGGAAAACATAAAGATTCAGAGGAGAAGGGATGGAGAGGAGGAGATTGCAACATGGGCAACTATGAAAAGAGTGATGAAGAAGAGATTTGTTCCTGATTACTATAAACAGGAGCTATACATCAGACTTCAAACTTTGCGACAGGGATCTTTGAGTGTGGAAGAGTATGTGAAAGAGTTTGAATTGCTGCTGATTCGATGTGAATTGATGGAACCTCAAGAGCAAACAATAGCTAGATTTCTTGGAGGGTTGAGGAAGGATATAGCTAATGTTGTTGAGTTACAACCGTACATCTTCCTTGAGGAAGTTATAAAGCTTGCAACCCGAGTAGAGAGGCAGCAGAGACGAGGAGGTGTCCGAACTAGTGTAACTACGTCAAGCGCGACAAGGGCTGTTTCTACGCCTACACGAACATGGAGCACACCTAAACGAGATGAGAAGGTGGAGTTTAGCAAAGGGAATACCAGTTCTGATTCTTTGAAGGGAAAGGAGAAGGTGACAGAACCTCAACACCCTAGGAGGTCTCGGGACATCAAGTGCTTCAAGTGCTTGGGACATGGGCATATTGCTTCGGAATGTCCAAATAAAAGGGTGATGATTTTGCATGGGGATCATGGAGAGCTGGTCAGTGGAGATGAGGTTGAAACTGAAGACGAAGATGAGGTACAAGTGGCTGAACAAGAAGAGGATTTCGAACCAGTGAAGGGAGATTTGTTGGTTGTTCAACGGGTTCTGAATGCACAAATTGACGTTAGTGATGAGCAACGCGAGAACATCTTTCATACTCGATGTCAGATTCGAGATAAGGTGTGCGGGATGATCATTGATAATGGAAGTTGCACTAATGTTGCGTCAACTACCTTGGTGGAGAAATTGGGTTTAAATACCCTTTCACATCCCAGACCCTATAGTTTGCGATGGCTGAATGAGAATGGGGAGATTCGGGTGACAAAGCAAGTTCGTGTACCTTTTTCCATTAAAACCTATCACGACGAGGTTTTATGTGACGTTGCACCAATGTCAGCTAGTCATTTGTTGCTGGGTCGTCCATGGCAGTTTGATAAGGATGTGACCTACAATGGACGAAAGAACACTTATTCTTTTATGCTGAATGGAAAGAAGGTGAACTTGTTACCACTGAGTTCTCAACAAGTTAGAGAGGATCAGTTACGAAGCCAACAAAAGGAGGTGACTTCACGAAAGGGGCTGTTGTTAGCCAAAAAAGGAGACATCAAACAAGCATTAGCCACAACAGGGATTGTTTTCATGGTCTGGGCAAAGCAACTACTACAAGTAGAAGGATTGGACTTACCAAGACAGATTAAGGAATTACTTGAAGAATTTAAAGATGTGTTTCCAGATGAATTACCTAAAGGATTACCACATATTCGTGGTATTGAGCATCAAATTGATTTGGTGCCGGGAGCTTCACTTCCTAATAGACCAGCATACAGATGTAATCCAGAGGAAGCGAAAGAGATTCAAAGGCAGGTCGGTGAGCTCTTAGAGAAGGGCTATGTGCGAGAATCACTTAGTCCATGTTCCGTACCTACTTTGCTTGTACCGAAGAAAGATGGTACCATGAGGATGTGCATGGACAGCCGCGCTATCAACAAAATAACAGTTAAGTATCGATTTCCTATACCCAGACTTGATGATTTGCTTGATGAGTTGCATGGTGCTGCATTGTTTTCTAAAGTCGATTTGATGAGTGGCTATCACCAAATTAGAATGAAAGAGGGAGATGAATGGAAAACAGCATTTAAAACTAAACAGGGGTTATATGAATGGATGGTAATGTCGTTTGGGTTATCTAATGCGCCTAGTACATTTATGAGGCTTATGAATCATGTTTTGAGGAAGTATATTGGGTTGTTTGTTGTAGTATATTTTGACGACATCCTGGTGTATAGCAAGACCTTTGATGATCATGTGAAGCATCTTAGAGTTGTGTTTGAGACTTTGCAAGATTCTAAGTTGTATGGGAAACTCATAAAGTGTTACTTCTATAAAGAAAGTGTCGTGTTTCTAGCAGGGGAGTTAGAGTTGATGAGGAGAAAATTGAGGCAATTCGAGACTGGCCAAAACCTACTAGTATCACTGATGTGAGGAGTTTCCATGGTTTAGCTTCTTTCTACAGGCGATTTGTGAAAGACTTCAGCTCTATTATTGCTCCTATGACAAAATGCTGGAAAAAAGGGAAGGAGTTTAGATGGAGTGAAGATGCGCAGAGAGCTTTTGAGCTAATTAAGGAACAGTTGTGTACCGCTCCAGTTTTAGCACTTCCAGACTTTGCTAAAACATTCGAAATAGAGTGCGATGCTTCCGGGGTTGGAATTGGTGCTGTTTTGATGCAAGAAAAGAGACCGATTGCATTCTTCAGTGAAAAGTTAAATGGAGCGCGTTTGAACTACTCTATTTACGACAAGGAGTTCTATGCTTTGATTCGGGCTCTGGAGGTATGGCATCACTACTTGTTGCCTAAAGAATTTGTTATACATACTGATCATGAAGCCTTGAAGTATCTTAAGGGGCAAAACAAGTTGAATCGAAGACATGCTAAATGGGTGGAGTTCATGGAGTCATTTCCTTATGTCATAAAGTACAAGAAAGGGCAAGTTAATGTGGTTGTTGACACTGATCTCTATGTTGAATGCAAGGCTGATGGGTTTTGAACAGGTGAAGGATCAGCATGCCAATGATTCCTACTTTGATAATGTGGTTGCCGAATGTGCAAAGGGAGCTTGTGATGGGTTCTTTATGCATGAAGGTTACTTGTTCAAAATGGGCAGAATGTGTATTCCTTCAGGTTCGTTACGGGAGTTGCTTGTGCGAGAGGCTCATAGTGGTGGTCTTAGTGGTCATTTTGGGGAGAAGAAGACTTATGAGCTGCTGAAAGAACATTTTTTTTGGCCCAGCATGTTACGGGATTTACACAAGGTGATTGAAAGATGTGCTATTTGCAAGAGAGTTAAAGGTAAAGAGAATGCGTATGGACTCTATATGCCACTGCCTATTCCAGAGCATCCATGGATGGACATTAGCATGGACTTTGTACTTGGACTACCGATAACACAACGTGGGAAGGATTCAATAATGGTGGTGGTTGATCGATTCTCCAAAATGTCCCATTTCATTCCTTGTACGAAAACTGACGATGCAGTACATGTTGCTGATTTGTTCTTTCAAGAGATTGTTCGTTTGCATGGAATTCCTAAAAGCATTGTCTCTGATCGTGATACAAAGTTCTTAAGCCACTTTTGGAAGACTCTTTGGAGGAAACTTGGAACAAAGTTACTTTTCAGTACGGCATGTCATCCACAAACTGATGGACAAACTGAGGTAGTAAACCGAACTTTATCTTCTTTGTTACGAGCTGTTATACATAAGAATTTGAAGAGTTGGGATACTTGTTTGCCGATTGTGGAGTTTGCATATAATCGTAGTGTGCATGGGGCTACAAAATTTTCACCCATTTGAGGTTGTCTATGGCTTTAATCCTTGTGTTCCTATTGATCTTGTTCATATTCCAATTGATGAGAGGACATCTATGGATGGAATTAGAAAGGCAGAATTGATGAAGAAACTACATGAGCAGGTTCGACTACATATTGAGGAGAAAAACAACAAAGTATGCTAAACAAGCTAACAAGGGGCGAAAGATGGTCAGGTTTGAACCTGGAGATCTTGTTTGGATTCATATTAGCAAGGGCAGATTTCCAAGCAAACGTAAGTCCAAGTTGATGCCAAGAGCTGACGGTCCATTTCGTATTATAGAGAAGGTGAATGACAATGCATATAAGGTGGATCTTCCTGGTGATTACAACGTATCAGCTACTTTTAATGTGAAAGACTTATCTCCGTACTTGGATGATGATGACGATTCTGATTTGAGGACAAATCATTTTCAACCCGGGGCTGATGATGTGCATCATGGGAATTATAATCCATCTCGTAAAGCTGAATCTAATATGCAAGAGGATTCAGATGGTCCAATGACAAGAGCGAGAGCGAAACAACTACAACGGGCCTTGACGAATCAAATTGCAATGATTGAAGCTGCGTCGGAGTTAAAAATTAGCAATCAGTTTGAAATTGGTTCAAGGGTGCTTATTTGCCTACAATTGGAACTTGGAGATGGGAAAAGCCCTTAATGGTTCTTTTCATGCTGGGCTACTTGTATTTGGATTGATAATGCAAGTGAAGGAATTGATGCTGTTTACGGTCAGAACAGTAGATGGATTTGAACCCGAATTTGAAGTCATCCAATGCATGTGAAAACAAGATTTGTGTAGGTAAAATTCAAGTTCAGAACGTGATCTTTCTATATTGTCCAACCATCATTGCATTGGACTTTTGTGTCAAAAGTTATGGCTGTTTTAAATTTCGTCTGCATATGTTTTAGAAATGTCAAAAAAAAAAACGTCTGTTAGTTAAATTTGTCTACTTGCTTTATTAAAAGTCTAGTTTTTAGGCTTGACTTCTGTCATGTTGAATTCACCTAACTTTGGAGGGATGTTCCAAAGATAAATATGTATCAGAATATGAAATAAACACTTTTGGCCAAGATTGAAAAAAAACTTAATTCAGAGAATTAAGAGTTGTTCTTCCAAATTCGTTTTTGTGAAGAACCCTACCTGACTTATCACTCTTCAATCACAAAGAGTGTGGCGTCGAAATCCTAGACTGATCTTTGTGGCGTCCAGATCGACTTATCAAAGTATCATTCTAGTCTATCCTCCATCTTATTTACTTTCAAATCACTACAATCCAACCTAAATACCAAAAGAAAGACAACACAACCAGACCCATCCTTCATCCATTTTCATTAGAATCATTGTTGCCGATTTTGAATCATTCACGGCACATCGCAATCAAGGCCAACAGTTCCATCCCCATGGATTTCAGCCCCAACAGAATTATCAAGCAAGACAACCCCCTCTGATACGGTTCAGCCCTGTGATACGACCCAAGTAAGGTTAGATTCGGATTTTGGCGTAAAAAGCGCAACAGTCCAAGTTTACGGCAACAGTCATAATTCTCATTCCGACCGTTGGATCGGGCTAATATTTTATGTGGACTCTCCAGACATATCTTACTACCTTGGGTTAAATATTCAGGTCAATCGGAGCTCGGGAAGGAACCTCAATACTGGGCAACAGAGGCTATACGGATTTTGTTATTTACTTCCATTTGACTTGTGGACTTCCTATTTGGTTAGGATTCTTTTCCTACAAGGATGTGGCAGCTGGTTTTGGGAATTTTCTAGTTCCACAAGGATCTTTAATGAGCTGCAATATAATCTACAAGTGTGGCGGTGATTCATTAATGTTTCAGAATCCTTTTCTTATAAGGATTCCTTATTCATCCTAGCTACACAAGGAAAGAAGGGCTGATAGTATTTAATGACAGATTAGTTTTTTTTATTTATTTATTTTCTTTAATGTTTGGGCTTAATTAAAACTTTGTTTTGAGCTAGGATCCAAGGCTTGTTTGGATCAGGTTATGGGCTTTTCAGTTTAGGGTTTTGGGTCAATTTTGAGTGGACCTCATATAAGTCCACATCAGGGGTCCATTAGGGTTAACTTTTCAAGAACTATTTAAACTCATGTAGGCCAAAATTTCGGTAGCTTTGATGATTATTATTCTGAATTTTTCAGTTTTAACGTGTGAGAGTGATTCTTGCATTCTTCAGTTCTTGAACGAACTGAATCTGACTTATCGAAGATTAACTGGCTTCTTGGCGTCATTTATGGTAAATGCTCATCTTAAATGCAGGCCTATCACATATATAAAAGGATTGATTTATGAGTTTAAGTATTGAAAGTGAAGGGACAAAGAGATGGCCAAACTTAGAAAAGAGATGTCGGTGCAGTCCAAACCGGAACATTGCTCGGTAATTAGATCATATCTGGAGCTCTAGATCTCGGATTTAGGTCCATTTTATATAGATCGAAAGGTAAGACAAAGGCCTACAACTTTCATGGGAGCCCAAGATTTAAAAAGGTCGTTTTGAAGTCCAAATTGAAGGAACAACGAAGAAGTCAATAATACTCAATACGTGGCGTTGTTATACCTGAGAATGATCTTAAAAGATCGGGTCACAGGTTTCCAGCCTATATACTGAGTTTATGAAAGATCAAATAGATATATTATATAATATAAATAGAATGTAAATAATAATAATAATAATAAAAGAAGAAGAAGATGAAGAAATTAATGAGAATTTTGAGATGAAAGATTAATGTAAGGATTAAACAACGATAAAAACAAATGTCAAGGTTAGAGGATCCACTAATGGTACTTCAAACAAGTATAGTATAAACTCTTATTACTCAATTGTAAACCACACATAAAGGAGGTTCCAATCAGATTATAAATTGTTAACATGATTACATTAGTTATCTTATTCGAATAAATCTAATACTTGTAAATGTTGGCAGCCATTCATGATTATAACTTATGTTAACAACAAATCAAGTTCCTTTCATAGCTCAGGTGTCGGTTATACCATACAGTATGGGCTATGAAAGTGTCAAGTATTTGTTGTACCAAGTGTTATACAACATAAATCTAGATTAACCATTTAACAAGCAAAATATAAAAGTGAAAAAGATAACAACTATAAAACATGTTAGTATCCAACGTTAAGGTCCATGTTAAGTTTATACTATACTTATTTTTACACCATTAGTGTACCCTTTTCACCTTGACATAATTAACTTAGCTAAACATAATGAAAGAAAGAAACATAAATGAACAAGATAAGAACATAAATGAGAAAGAAGTTAACTAAGTAAAGGAAACGAAATGAAGTGCATAAACTTGATATTAATGAAAGCAAAACATAAGCAATACAAAGAGAGAAAGCAAGAGCATGATCTTGATCTGGAAACCAAGATGCCTCAATACATGGTAAGTGCCTCCTTTTATAGGCCAAAATTTGAGACTATTGATTTGTTGACTAATTGATGAGTGGGTGGCCACATCTTGACTTGGTGACAATCCTTATCTTCTTGTCTGAACAAGACGTCATTGCTAACATCATCATTTGCCCAGAATCTCAGGAATGTTCTAGGAAATTGTCTCAGCTTTCCAACAAAAAAAAGATGAGGTCATTTGGACTTCTAGAATTCAAGATATGGGTTGAACACTAAATAGTGTTTGGGCTGCAGGACAACTTCGGACTTCTTCGTTGTTCCTTCAATTTGGACTTCAAAACGACCTTTTTAAATCTTGGGCTCCCATGAAAGTTGTAGGCCTTTGTCTTACCTTTCGATCTATATAAAATGGACCTAAATCCGAGATCTAGAGCTCCAGATATGATCTAATTACCGAGCAATGTTCCGGTTTGGACTGCACCGACATCTCTTTTCTAAGTTTGGCCATCTCTTTGTCCCTTCACTTTCAATACTTAAACTCATAAATCAATCCTTTTATATATGTGATAGGCCTGCATTTAAGATGAGCATTTACCATAAATTAAGGTATCTTATAATATCAAACTTGTTATTATAAAACATGCTTTAGTTAAGGAGTTATTGATACTTCAAGTGCAAAATGATGATATAAAACCTTGATAAATATGCACTTTTAAGTACTAATCACCCCCCCAACCAGCTTATTACTGGTCCCTAGTAATCAAAGCGTTAAAATAGAAAAACAATTTGCAAATTCCATAAAGTAAGGCATTCATCATTCAACTTACTTTAATTTATCCAGATAAACAAACTCTCATTAAATTCTTATATCTGCTCAATACCTCTTAAAAAAGATATTACTAAACCTTTCTTTTGTGCTCAAAATATCAACATATAGTTATGGGGCCTTACTTGGAAGAAAAACAAATTTTTGTTCTAATGTTTAAGGCTAACTTCCTTAGGTTGGGATTTTATTTATTTATTTATTTATATACACATACAACTTGAAACACAATGCATCTTTAACCCATGTAACGAGTTTTAGGCTAATGACTCCCAGACCAGTTGGTCTTAGGGCATTAGCTGTTGAGACACCCCTACGAGCTTAGCAACTCGGGTTGCAGATACTGATACGTAGATAGTGCAATGTTTGATTCCCTTAATCTTTTCTCCTCAACCCATGTAACAAGCGTTGGGCTTAATAGCTCCCAAGTTAGTTGACTTTAGGGTATTAAGTGTTAAAACACCCCTTCGGGCTTAATTGCTTAGGTTAGGGAGGCTACGAAACCAAACTTATCTACCTTTTTATTATCATTGTTTTTTTTTTTTTTTTTGCAAATTATATACCATCCCTTTCCCTTAGTTGTTACTTATAACAAAAGAACATAAATAATGTAATGATCCGATGTGCAACCCACAATCATATGTTAAAGTGTGTGTGTGAAAATGAAGATTTAAAAATACTTGTTAAATGAGCATATGAGTAGAATCAAGTGCTACCAATACGAGAGTTTGTAAACCTGAATATTTCAAGAAGTATTCTGATAGACCCTATTAAGAATGTTTACTAAGATGCGTCTCAAGAGTCACTTTAACAAAAGAACTCTTTTTACTCTTCCATCTAGTAACAACAGTTTTGCAAATAGTTTGTGAAATAGAAAACACAGGTTTGTTTTTTTTTTTTTTTTTTAAATATCAACTACTACCATTTCCCCCCAACCAAAATGAGATATTTTTTTTTGGTAAGCTGACTTATGTATTAAAAGAAAATGATACAAAGAATATAATGGGCATACCCAAGATTTACAATGTGGACAGAACCGAAAACCAACAAATGGCTACAGGCTAGCCACATAACAAAACAAAAACTTAGACCAACTAGATATGCTAGGGGTACAAAAACAACCAGCTAAACATCAAATTAAGAGTCCATGTTATTGACCCTCCAAAGTCTTTGGATCCTTATGTTTTCATCTGTTTGTTGAACATTCCTCATCAAAACAAGCTTATCGCGAATGATACATTTGATTTGATCAAAAACCAAATTCGAAGCTTTAGACACATCTGCAAAGATCCTTTCGTTCCGTTCTTGCCATATACAATACACTGTAGCTGCGAAACCCAGTTTACAAGAAAAGTTGACGAAACCATTCATCCAAGCTTTGTGATAGGAATTCTCCATTCTAAGTTATTAATCAACACGTTCACTCTCGCATTGTGTTCCATACCTGAATCATATCAGCGAGCGGGTTGTGAGGATGCCAATTGTCAAACCATAGAGAAGTTGTCATTCCATCTCCGATGATGTGCTTCATCTTCAGCCATGCTAAGGATCTGAGCTTTAGAATCTTTCCCCAAGCCCAAGAGCAGCTTCCTTGCGCCTTGATTGTCCAGAAATTCCTACCCGCAAGAGATTGGATCTGATCCAAGTAGACCAGATTGAGCCATCTAAGTCATTGCACAAGTTCCAAATATGTTTCAACAAGGCAATCTTGTTCCATTCTGCTATCCTTTTTATGCCTAGACCCCCTCCTTTTTTGGAAGAAATACCTGATCTCAAGCCACTTTAGCCCTAGTAGTGCTCATATCTGAACCTGTCCAAAGAAAGGATCTCATAATTTGCTCAACATTTTTCACTACTTCCCCAGGTAATAGGAATAGAGATGCCCAATAGACCTGGATGGAGAATAAGACTGAGTTAATCAATTGTACTCGCCCTGCGAAAGAGAGTGTTCTGCAGGTCCAATGTCGTACTTTCGCAGTAATTCGATCCACGAGCACCAAAGGTCTGTTGGCCATGTGCCATGGGGCTCTCTCCAGAACATTTGTGGCGCAATCGACAAAATCAAAAGTGAAGAGAAAGAAACCATTATCAGAAGATAAAACTTCGGATAGACCGTGGGAGCCCCGTTTTCTTTTGGCAATAGAATTAACAACAGGATAGGGTAATTTCTGAACCACGAAATGACCAACTAGAGTGGATTTCCAAAGTTCACAACCATCCTCAAACACATCAAGTGGAGGAGCTACTGTCACACGACCATCAGTTATTGCGGGGGGAGCAAAATGCAAGTTACGGACTGGATTCATATCAAGGGACATCCTACCCTTATTGTCATCAACATCAGAGCCCTTCAAAGCATTTTAAAAATTCAATTTGGGGCTAAGGTGTAGCTGTTCTTGTTGCTTAGACCCAGCCTTCAACTCATCAACTTTAGAACCCAACACAGGATTCATGTCATGACTATTTAGCATATCTTGGAGCTCTAACTGTAAGGTATGTCCAGATTTAACTCCAACACAGGATTCATGTCATGACTATTTAGCTAACCATTGGAACAAATTCGACAGCAGAACACAAAGACACTTTGGCAGCATACAAATACTAGATAGAACGTTCTAAGGACAAAAACTCAGTCCAAGAAGCACTAATAAGCGACCAGCACTTTGATTGGAACAAAAATCCGTTCGGTCAAAGATCCCAATGGTTCAAAGGTAGATACACATGTTATGTATAACATATTCAAAAATCAGCACAGATTAACGGTTGGATCTCCGCAGAGCTCAATTATACCGAAACTGACCTGAGAATGACAACCTTCTGTTGAACATGTAGAAAACGTTGCTGGAGGCTTAATTTCTAATCTGCACCGTTCAGAATGTGTATCACCACCAGATGCATCACATATCCAAAAATAAGCTTGATCCAACGGTGGAAGAAGGAGAAAATGCCAGCGGCTCTGACTGTTCCGAGAAGGATTTTTCCAGAAATATTCAAATGGCTAGCTTCCGCAGGAGGAATCCAATATGGACGATCCCTCTGGACAGAATGTAGGCAATATAGATGTTCACAACATACCAAAAAATAGTCTGGATCCAACGATATAACAAGGCGAAATCGGCCGGCGACTCTGACAGCACTAGAAGGGTTTCCAGAAAATTTCAATTGTCCAGATTTCTTTCTTTTTTTTTTTGGTAAGCTGACTTATGTATTAAAAGAAAAAGATACAAAGAATATAATGGGCATACCCAAGATTTACAATGAGGAACGAAACGAAAACCAACAAATGGCTACAGGCTAGCCATATAACAAAACAAAAACTTAGACCAACTAGATATGTTAGGGGTACAAAAACAACCAGCTAAACATCAAATTAAGAGTCCATGTTATTGACCCTCCAAAGTCTTTGGATCCTTATGTTTTCATTTGTTTGTTGAACATTCCTCATCAAAACAAGCTTATCGCGAATGATACATTCGATTTGATCAAAAACCAAATTCAAAGCTTTAGACACATCTGTAAAGATCCTTGCATTCCGTTCTTGCCAGATACAATACACTGTAGCTGCGAAATCCAGTTTACGAGAAAAGTTGACGAAACTTTTTCCATGCCAAGAGACAGCGGCCAATCGAATCCATTCATCCAAGCTTTTTGTCATTCTTGGAATGTCGCATCTGTCACAAACATTCCACCATAATGCTTTCGCAAAGGAGCATTCAAAGAACAAGTGGTTATGATCTTCATTATTGCGGAGACAGAGTGAGCACCTATTGGGACCATGAATACCAAACCGATGAAGTCTATCCTGCGTTGAGAGTTTCCGTTGGATAGCCACCCAAAGAAGAAATGCATGTCTTGGGACAGCATTCTTGAACCACACGATGTCATGCCAATCAACCATTTGATGATGAATTCTTAGTTGTTCCCAAGCTACTTTGACCGAGAAACTCTGATTTGGCGAATCCAACCAAACAATCTCATCCTTTTGCCCCTTAGGAGTAGATGTGGAAGGAATAGCTTCTATAATGGGGTGCCAGCCAATAGCATGAGTGATAGGAATTCTCCATTCTAAGTTATTAATCAGCACGTTCACTCTCGCGTTGTGTTCCATACCTGAATCATAGATGAAACGTTCACCGTAAGTATCAGCGAGCGGGCTGTGAGGATGCCAATTGTCAAACCATAGAGAGGTTGTCATTCCATCTCCGATGATATGCTTCACCTTCGGCCATGCTAATGATCTGAGCTTTAGAATCTTTCCCCAAGCCCAAGAGCAGCTTCCTGGCGCCTTGATTGTCCAGAAATTCCTACCTCGCAAGAGATTGGATCTGATCCAAGTAGACCAGATGGAGCCATCTGAGTCATTGCACAAGTTCCAAATATGTTTCAACAAGGCAATCTTGTTCCATTCTGCTATCCTTTTTATGCCTAGCCCCCCCTCCTTTTTTGGAAGACATACCTAGTCCCAAGCCACTTTAGCCCTAGTAGTGCTCATATCTGAACCTGACCAAAGAAAGGATCTCATAATTTGCTCAACATTTTTCACTACTTCCCCAGGTAATAGGAATAGAGATGCCCAATAGACCTGGATGGAGAATAAGACTGAGTTAATCAGTTGTACTCGCCCTGCGAAAGAGAGTGTTCTACAGGTCCAATGTCGAACTTTAGCGGTAATTCGATCCACGAGGCCCTTACAATTAACAGCCTTTAGTCTGGACGAGATAAGAGGCACTCCCAAATATTTCATAGGAAGCTCCCCCTCTCTAAACCCAAGAATACTGATAATTTGTTCCCTCTCAGCACCTAACGGACCGCTCAAGAAGATGTCACTTTTGTTTGGATTTTGATATAGACCTGATAGAACTTGAAACTCTATGAGTACATTTTTGATCATATGAATTGAAGGTACATCCCCTTTGCTGAATATCATCAAGTCGTCGGCAAAGCAAAGATGAGAAATTCTGTCCTTCTTGCATCTCCAGTGGAACTTGAAGTTTTGGTTGGCACTCATATTGCAGAACAACCCTGATAGGATTTCCATGCATAGGACAAACAAATATGGAGATAATAGATCACCTTGTCTCAGCCCTCTCCCCCCTTGGAAGTAACCCGCAAGTTCACCGTTGACATTGATTGAGAATTGACATGATGTAACACAAACCATGATCCAATCAATGACTGTTCTACGGAATCCCATTTTTATTAACGTAGCATCAACGAAATCCCACCGAACCGAGTCATAAGCCTTCATCAGGTCTACTTTCATAGCACAACGAGCAGGACCCGTAGTTGTATGATAGCCTTTCATTAGTTCCTGAGACAAAAGAATATTGTCGCTTATTCTCCGTCCAGAGATAAAAGCTGTTTGATACGGACCTACTAAGGATGGTAAAACAACTTTCATTCTCCCAGCTAGAATCTTCGCGATGCATTTGTATACTGTATTGCAGCAAGATATAGGACGAAAATCTGTCAACCTCGTAGGATTAGCAACTTTAGGGATAAGGGAAATGGATGTAGCATTCATTTCTTTAAGCATTCTACGAGTCTGGAAAAAAGAGCTAACAGCGTTGATTACATCTTCCCCCACTATGTGCCACATTCTTTTGAAGAAACCTGCGTTGAAACCATCCGGACCAGGAGCTTTGTTGTTTTTCAAACTAAACATAGCATGCTTAATCTCCTCTCTTGTTACATCTTGTGCTAGTACCTGTTGTTGAGTTGAAGACAGTTTGTAATTAATTGCCGATTGCATCACTTCCTCGTTCAGGACCCTAGGCATCTGTTTCACTCCCAATACACGCTGGAAGTATGCAATTACTTCTGATTTGACTGCCTCGTGTCCTTCAGCGACTTCTCCATCCTCCCTTGTAACCGAGAGAAGCTTATTTCTATTTTGTCTACCATTTACTGATTTGTGAAAGTAGCTAGTATTCTGATCCCCCAAGCTAAGCCATTGTATCCTTGCCTTTTGTTTGAAAAAACTCTCTTCCGCCCTGACTGTAGAAGCATAGTTACGAACAGCATCTCTTTCTCGCATACGCAATGTTGGATTCTCAGGCGCTGTATGCAGAGCTTGTTGAGCCTTATCCATGTGATCTTTTGCATCTTTGACTCTATCGGAAATATTGGAGAAGTGAGTCTTATTGAAATGTTTAAGTTCCTGCTTTAGCTTCCTTAGTTTGCAACACAGTTGATACATTGGACAACCTCCCGAATGCTGATCTCATACTTTCTTCACCAAGGGCATGAACTCGTCATGATCCATCCACATATTGAAGAATCTGATTGGTTTCTTTATGTTCTGAACATTGCCAGTGACTTTTACAACCATGGGAGAATGATTTGACATACCAGCAGGCAAGAATCTCGCTTCCGACAATGGGAAGCGCATATTCCACTTCTCATTCACAAGCACTCTATCTAGTTTTCGCATAATCATATTCTCAGGACATTGGTTCGTCCAAGTATAATGCATACCTGAATACCGAAGATCATCCACTTTCGCTTCGCGTATACATGTTTCCAATCTGTCCATATGACCAGCCCACATAGAAGACCCTCCTAATCTCTCTGACTGGTTGCGGATAGCATTAAAGTCGCCCATAAGAATCCATGGGGTTGACTCCCATCCATCACTACGACTCACAATATCAGACCATAAAGCCTCACGTAAGGATGCATTATTGTCTCCGTAAATGATTGAAGTATTAAAACAGATATTGGTAGCTAATATCATGACAGAAACATGGATAGCCTGGTCTGACATTCCCAGAACATCCACCTTCACCAAATCAGCATTCCAACAAACCCAAATACGACCACGACAAGAGAAATCATAATTATACAAGAATGACCAATTACGCAGAAGAAGTTGCGAAACATTATCTTTATTCCTGTCTCTAACCCGAGTTTCAACCAAACCAAAAAAAACCATCCTCTCTTGATGGATGAGCTGACGCAGTTCTGAATGCTTTATGGGATCATTCAAACCTCTAACATTCCAACATCCAATAATCATAGGGAAATAGAGAGGAGTACCAAACAACAACACACTGATTACCTTGACTTGCCCCCCCTCGAGGAGCCAGATTTCTTACTCTTCTTTGAAAGGCCTGGAGAACCCGTTTTCTTTTTCTCTAGAGAGTCTCTAGCCTTGCTAGCTAACTGATTAATAAAAGTTTCCCCGTCAGAAGAAATCGGACTTTGCGGACTTGTTGGGATCAGTGATGTCGACTCCTTATCATCATCTTCCTTACCTGTATCACCTCCCATAGCTCCAATATCAACATTCACCTCATGACTAACAGGGTTCATGGTTGCATAAGCAATTGTATTACAGATGGTTGAAACTTGATCTAAATAAGTACATGCATCCCCTTCCTCCGGCACCATGTCTGCTCGTAAGCTCTTCAAAACAAGAGGAGAGGTAGGATTTTCATCTTCATAACAACCAGCATTGGGCACATCTGATGTCACAATTTCATTCGTATTACAATCAACAATATGTAAAGCAGATGCTAAACAATCATTCTCATTACAATTAAGCTCTTTAGATGCCAAACAATCATTCTCACCAATTGTAACACCCTTATTTCGTTTACCAACTACCTGCCATTGAAGCTGATTCTGCTTATTATCTGCAGGTTTAGAGTTCACAGCTCCTATTTTCCTTTTGCCCTCTGCCCCCATTGTACGATCATCAACTTTACTGGTAGCACATATCGCTGTGGTATGTCCAAAGACATTGCAATTATTGCACCTTGAAGGTATCCATTCATAATCCGCTGAAATTGTTATGAATAACCCATTTGGACAGTGAAGGTCGTATTCCTTCACCAGCGTTTTCGAAGCTTCTATCTCTACGCAAACTCTTGCGTAGCTAAGCCTTTTACGCAACAATGTAGTAAGGTCAGCATGAAGGGGAACCCCAATAGCACTCGCTACACAACTCAACCCCTTAACAGTCCAATACTCGAGAGGAACATTATAGAGCTTAACCCATACTGGAACTCTATCCAGATCATCTTTCAAAAATTGCATGTTTGGATGCCAACGTTTAAGCACCAAAGGTCTGTTGGCCATGTGCCATGGGGCTCTCTCCAGAACATTAGTGGCGCGGTCGACAGAATCAAAAGTGAAGAGAAAGAATCCATTATCAGAAGATAAAACTTCGAATAGACCGTGGGAGCCCCATATTCTTTTGGCAATAGAATTAACAACAGGATAGGGTAATTTCTGACCCACGAAATGACCAACTAGAGTTGATTTCCAAAGTTCACACCCATCCTCAAACACATCAAGTGGAGGAGCTACTGTCACACGACCATCAGTTATTGCGGGGGGAGCAAAATGCAAGTTACGGACTGGATTCATATCAAGGGACATCCTACCCTTATTGTCATCAACATCAGAGCCCTTCAAAGCATTTAAAAAATTCAATTTGGGGCTAAGGTGTAGCTGTTCTTGTTGCTTAGACCCATCCTTCAACTCATCAACTTTAGAACCCAACACAGGATTCATGTCATGACTATTTAGCATATCTTGGAGCTCTAATTGTAAAGTATGTCCAGATTTAACTCCATTGTGTTGTTCAATGTCAGAGCTAACCATTGGAACAAAATCGACAGCAGAACACAAAGACAATTTGGCAGCATACAAATACTAGATAGAACGTTCTAAGGACAAAAACTCAGTCCAAGAAGCACTAATAAGCGACCAGCACTATGATTGGAACAACGATCAGTTCAAAAATCCCAACGGTTCAAAGGTAGATACACATGTTATGTATAACATATTCAAAAATCAGCACAGTTTAACGGTTGGATCTCCGCAGATCTTAATTATACCGAAACTGACCTGAGAATGACGACCTTCTGTTGAACATGTAGAAAACGTTGTTGGAGGCTTAATTTCTAATCTCCACCGTTCCGAATGTGTATCATAACTAGATGCATCACATATCCAAAAATAAGCTTGATCCCACGGTGGAAGAAGGAGAAATATGCCGGCGGCTCTGACTGTTCCGAGAAGGATTTTTCCAGAAATATTCAAATGGCTAGCTTCCGCAGGAGGAATCCAATATGGACGATCCCTCTGGAAAGAATGTAGGCAATATAGATGTTCACAACATACCAAAAAATAGTCTGGATCCAACGGTATAACAAGGCAAAATCGGCCAGCGACTCTGACAGCACTAGGGGGTTTTCCATAAAATTTCAATTGTCCAGATTTCTTAAACGGGGGAAGCTTTAGAAGATCCCTCCGGTCAGAATGTAGACAATCGTTCAGTTCACAACATAACCAAATCTTAGCTTGATCCAACGGTGGTCGCCGGAGATATGGCTGTCGGAGCACCGCCCCTTTGTATCTTCCCTCTCTAACCTCTCTCTGGTTTTACTTTCGATATTCACGTTTGTCCAGATTTCTTAAACGGTGGCATCTTTAGAAGATCCCTCAGGTCAGAATGTAGACAATAGTTCAGTGCACAACATAACAAAATCTTGGCTTGATCCAACGGTGGTCGCCGGAGATATGGTTGTCGGAGCCCCGCCCCTTTGTATCTTTCCTCTCTAACCTCTCTCTAGCTTCTCTCTCTTGTGAGTCAAGTTTTCTAAAATGAGATATTGTCCTCAATGTCTTAAAGTAGAAAGATAGAGTATAGAAGACTTCACCTGAAATAACGAACACTGATAAACCTGAAACACACTTAAACAAATATAAGAAACAACAAAACACAATAATAAAACCAAAAGACACAAAGTTTTTACAAACAAAGGCTCAAATCCAATCTAAGCTTTTTACGGCTTTCCTTAGTTGACCAATTTATGCAACTCATAGAGGGATTAATTACAGGGATGAAAGATTGTAATTGGTCAATCAATTGTTCAGCAGTAGCAGCAGAGATTATGATTTGTCGTGCTGAAGATGTTAGAAATTTGTTTTCCACAGCATGATCAAGAAAAGACAACAACTTATCAAAAAAACCATTAACATTTAACAAACCTATGGGTTTATGGTGAATGTGCAGTTGGGCCCAAGAGAAACTATGAAAGATCTCTTCCAATGTGCCCAAACCACCTGGTAAGGCAATGAAGGCATCAACATGGTTAAACATTGCATTTAGTCGATCAGACATTATGGGGACCTGTAATTCCTCTCCAATTGTTTTTCCAATGATGTCCCCTTGTGCTAAAGCTTTGGGGACAACCCCCAAAACTTGACTACCTCCTAAAGATGCAGCTATTGACACTCCCCCCTATTAACCCAAGGTTGCCTCCTCCATACACTAAATAAATCTTTCGCTCAGCTAGTACCTGACCAAGATGATTTGCTGATTCTAAAAACTCCTTTTCTTTCCCAGGACTGGATCCACCGAAAACACAAATATTGTTTATGTGATTACTTGAGGAACCTGCCATTTCTACACACGTCTGTATTTGATGAATGTATGGGTTGAGTAGAAATGCAGGGAAGGAAGAGAAGAATTTATAGATGACAAATTGAAAATGCAATCATACCACCTATATGTAGGCCAGCTGTAGTCTCACTCTCTCTCTCTCTCTCTCTCTTTATTAATTATTTATTTTGAAAAAGCATGTGTATCTACAGGTAGTTGTGATTGTGGCTCACATCTTCCTTTGGTTTTACGTCCAAGAACGACTTAAACGCCCTCTATGGGTCGGGGATAGGCTTCCCATCCAGTTTTCTTAAAAACTGGCAAACAGGGTGATGCGAACCTCGTGATCACGTGGTCACGCAACCCACAATCAAGATTGAGATCTGATCCCGGAAAGCCGAAATAGGTCTGATAGGAGTGCGACACAATGGAAACCTGCCCCAAGGCACCTACACTATTGGAATGAGTAGAATGACGCCACAAAGCCAGTTAATCTTCAATAAGTCAGATTCAGTTCGTTCAAGAACTGAAGAATGCAAGAATCACTCTCACACGTTAAAACTGAAAAATTCAGAAGTAATTATCATCAAAGCTGCTGAAATTTTGGCCTACATGAGTTAAATAGTTCTTGAAAAGTTAACCCTAATGGACCCTTTATGTGGACTTATATGAGGTCCACTCAAAACTGGCCCAAAACCCTAAAATGAAAAGCCCATAATTTAATCCAAACAAGCCTTGGATTCTAGCTTAAAACAAAGTATGAATTAAGCCCAAACAAGCCTTGGGCTGTAGCTAACAAAATAAAATAAAGCCCTCATCTCATGGCTCAAATAAGGTTGTATTGGACCCCTCTTGCACATGGATAAGATGTACTAGGATCTCCTCTTATACTCCAATGGACCTTCCAATTCTGACTTGGTGGAAACCTTCAAAACCAATGCATTCAATGTGTCTTTCAATGTCTTTGTCTTGGACCGAGTCATTGGTCCATTTGGAACATGCAATGGGTCCTTGGTGGTGTTTCTAGGCTGGTCCTCATCATCCCCTCTCTCCTCGAAATGATTCGACCTCGAATCAAAATCTGTGTCAAACAACGTAAGATCAGCAACATTAAAGGTAGCACTAACACTATACTCACCTGGAAGGTCAATTTTGTATGCGTTGTCATTGATTCTCTCTAAAACCTAAAATGGACCATAACCATGAAGCTGTAATTTTGATTTCCTTTGGTTAGGAAATCGTTCCTTATGCATGTGCACCCAAACCCAATCACCGGGTTGGAAAACAACCAGTTTACGTCCCTTATTTGCTTTAGAAGCGTAAAGTCTATTCTTTTTCTCTATTTGTAGTCGAACTCCCTCATGGAGTTCTCTCACCATCTTTGCCTTCTTTTCACCATCTAAACTTACCCTTTCTTCAAAACGTAAAGGAATTAAGTCCATAGGAGTTAGTGGATTAAAACCATAAACAATTTCAAAAGGAGAAAAAGTAGTAGTCGAATGCAGAGTTCTATTATAAGCAAACTCAACAAACGGCAAACATTCTTCCCAACTTTTCAAATTCTTTTGAATTACAACACGTAAAAGTTGGGATATGTTCTATTCACTACCTCAGTTTGTCCATCTGTTTGAGGATGACATGTTGTCGAAAATAAGAGTTTAGTTCCCAACTTTCCCCATAAGGTGTTCCAAAAGTAACTAAGGAACTTAACATCACAATCTGACACTATACTCTTAGGAATGCCATGCAAACGTACAATCTCCCTAAAGAACAAGTCTGCGATATGAGATGCATCATCTGTTTTATGGCATGCAATGAAATGCGCCATTTTAGAAAACCTATCAACCACAACAAAAATAGAGTCTCTACCTTTCTTTGACCTAGGTAAACCTAAAACAAAGTCCATAGAGATATCTACCCAAGGTTCAGTAGGCACAGGTAATGGTGTATATAGTCCATGCGGTTGTACTCTAGATTTTGCCTTTCTACAAGCAATGCACTGTTCACAAATTCGTTGCACATCTCTTTTCATCTTTGGCCAATAGAAATGCTCATGCAATACATCCAAAGTTTTTGCAACCCCAAAGTGACCCATTAAACCACCCCCATGTGCTTCACGAACAAGCAATTCATGCAAAGAACTAGCAGGAACACACAATCTATTCTCTTTGAACAAATAACCATCCATCAAATAAAACTTACCTAAAGCCGAATGTCCACATGCATTATAAATCTCAGCAAAGTCAGAATCATTATCATACAATTCCTTCACATATTCAAAACCTAACAATCTAGTATTCATGGTGTGTAAAAGAACATACCTGCGTGAGAGTGCATCAGCTACAATGTTCTCTTTCCCTTGCTTATACTTGATTACGTAAGGAAAAGTTTCAATGAATTCAACCCATTTTGCATGCCTCCTATTCAACTTACCTTGTCCTTTCAGATGTTTCAAGGACTCATGATTCGAATGGAGTACGAACTCTTTTGGCCATAAGTAATGCTGCCATGTCTCAAGTGCTCTTACCAATGCATAGAGTTCTTTATTGTAAGTTGGATAGTTCAAGGTCACTCCACTTAACTTCTCACTGAAATACGCAATAGGTCTCCGATCCTGCATCAAAACAACACCAATTCCTATTCCAGACGCATCACATTCTATTTCAAATGCTTTCGAAAAGTCAGGTAAAGCCAAAACAGGTGCAGAACATAATTTCTCTTTCAAAAGAACAAAAATGCCAAATTCTTGTTCCTCCCCCCATTTAACCCAACTGATTTTTTAACAACTTCATTCAAAGGCGCAGCTATTGTACTGAAATCTTGCACAATCCCGGATGGCCTTAACTTTCTCCTCATCCATCTCGATACCCTGTGCAGTTACAACATAGCCAAGAAACACAATTTTCTCCATGCAAAAGGCACACTTTTTAAGATTAGCATACAATTTCTCACTACGCAACACATTAAGTACATTACGCAAATGATCAAGATGCTCAGATAAGTTCTTGCTATATATCAAAATGTCATCAAAATACACAACCACAAACTTACCTATAAATGCAAGCAACACATGATTCATTAAACGCATAAACGTACTAGGTGCATTTGTAAGTCCAAACGGCATTACTAACCATTCATACAAACCATGCTTAGTCTTAAATGCTGTTTTCCACTCATCACCTTCTTTCATCCTAATTTGATGGTACCCACTTTTCAAGTCAATTTTAGAGAAAATACAGGATCCATGTAATTCATCTAACATGTCATCAAGCCTAGGAATGGGATGTCTATACTTTACCGTTATGTTGTTGATGGCTCGGCAATCAACGCACATCCTCCATGTTTCATCCTTCTTTGGCACAAGTAGCACGGGTACAGCACACGGGCTCATACTCTCACGAATGTAGCCCTTTTCCATCAGCTCATCAACTTGCCTTTGAAGCTCCTTCGTCTCCTCGAGATTGCTTCTATAGGCTGGTCGGTTAGGAATTGAAGCTCCGGGTACGAAATCAATCTGATGCTCTATCCCCCTTAATGGTGGTAATCCGCTAGGAGTATCGTCGGGGAACACATCATCAAATCCCTGCAACAAAGAAATAGCAACACTAGGCACAATATTATCAAGATCATTAGTATTAAAGTAAGCCTCTTTATACACAAGTAAAATCATTGGCTTGTTAGTGAAAAATGCAGATCTGACCTCACCCTTTCTAGCATAAAAATTGGGTTATTTCTTTAGTTTTTCCACACAATTCTCATCACACTTGCTGACTTTCTTCACTCCTCTTGTCTTACCTCCACTCTCGGCCAGATTGGGGTGTTTTTGAGTTGTGGTCGAATGGTTTGATTTATTTGGAGTGTTGGCCGAATATTTGCTTGTGTTTGGATGGGTGGCTGAATGGGTTGTAGTGGTTTGGGTTCTAGCCGAATTTGATGGTCTTCTCTCCCCTTGTTCCTCACCTTGATTTTCTCTCCCCATCGCCTCATGCTCACTTTTTAGCTTTATTTGATAATCATACACCTGTTTGGGTGTAAGAGGTACAAGAGTGATGGTTTTACCATCTTTTACAATGGTATACCTATTTTTAACCCCATCGTGAATTACCTTCCTATCATATTGCCATGGTCTCCCCAACAAGATGTGACTTGCTTGCATTGGTACCACGTCGCACAGAACTTCATCAACATATTTCCCAATCGAAAATGGAACCACAACCTGTTTAGTCACTTTCACTTCACCACTATCATTCAGCCATTGCAATCTATATGGTTTAGCATGCTTAGAAGTACACAAATTCAGTTTATTAACAAGGATGGCACTGCAAACATTAACACAGCTTCCACTATCTATAATTAAACCACACACCTTTCTTTGTACGTAACAACGCATATGGAAGATGTTCTCCCTTTGTTCATTAGTATCATCTTCTTTGACCTGAACCTGAAGTGTTCGCCTTATAACCAAGGACTCCTCAACCGGTAATGCTAACTCATCCCCATCACTATCCTCCAATGGTGGCATCCTTCACAATCAGAACTGTCACTTTCAGATTCCACATCACCATTATCTCTAATCATCATGATTCTCTTGTTTGGACACTCTGAAGCAAAATGTCCATGTCCATGACACCTGAAACATTTAACATCACGAGTACGTTTAGGTTGAGTTTCAGATTTACCTTTGGCATCAGTAGGGACATCAACTTTAGCCTTTGGTGGTTCAGTTCTAGAAGAACCAAAGGATCTTGGCTGGACAGTACCCTCTCTCCTTAGATTCGGCTTCCAAGATGATGACGAACCCAAATTAAACGTTGGTCGAGCATGCCCCTTCCTAAGTTGTCTCTCCACCTTCGTCGCCATGTGAACCATGTCCTCTAGCTCCACATAGTGCTGTAGCTCAACCACATTAGCAATGTTCCGATTCAACCCATTAAGAAATCTAGCCATGGTGGCTTCTCTATCCTCAACAACATTAGCCCGAATCATTGCTATCTCCATCTCTTTCTGATATTCATCTACTGTCTTATAACCTTGATTCAGACCTTGGAGCTTCAGATATAAGTTTCTGTAATAGTGGTTCGGCACAAATCGTCTCCTCATTAAGACTTTCATCTCCCCCCAAGTCTGAACGGGTCGCTCGCCATTCCTCCTCCTACTGATCACAATCTGATCCCACCAAATCAACGCATACTTCGTATACTCAATTATCACCAATTTCATCTTTTTTTGTTCAGAATAGCTATGGCAATCAAAAATCCAATCCACCTTTTTCTCCCACTCCAAATAAGCCTCAGGATCGTTTTTACCTTAAAAACTAGGAATTTTCAGTTTAATGTCCAAGTGCTCATGCCACGAAAATTCACATTCCTCCTAGCCCTGTTCGGTCCAGACCTGATTCCTTGGCCAGCTGATGCAAAATCATAGTCATCTTCACCCGCATCTGTGTTTTCATCAACAAACTCTTCAAAATCAGATCTCACCTAGGTAAACCTAAGACGAAATCCATCGAAATGTCTACACATGGCTCCTTAGGTACAGGTAAAGGGGTGTACAAGCCATGTGGTTGAGTCCTAGACTTTGCTTTCCTACAAGTTATGCATTTATCACATATGCGCTGCACATCCTTTTTCATTTTAGGCCAATAAAAATGCTCATGCAACACATCCAAAGTCTTAACAACACCAAAATGCCCCATCAACCCGCCCCCATGGGCTTCACGTACAAGCAATTCACGCATAGAACTTAATGGAACACACAATCGACTCTCTTTAAAAAAATATCCATCAAGTCTATAAAACTTCCCAAAAGCCAAAGTTTCGCAAGCATTGTAAACATTAGCAAAATCACTATCATCCTTGTACAATTCTTTTGTGTGTTCAAATCCTAGAAATCTAGCATCCAAAGTAGATAAAAGAACATACCTGCGCGAAAGTGCATCAGCCACAATGTTTTCTTTTCCTTGCTTATACTTGATCACATACGAAAATGTTTCAATAAATTCCACCCATTTGGCATGTCTCCTACTCAACTTACCTTGCCCTTTCAAGTGCTTCAATGATTCATGATCAGAATGTATCACAAACTCCTTGGGCCACAGGTAATGCTGCCACGTCTCTAGAGTTCTTACCAAGGCATAGAGCTCCTTGTCATATGTAGGGTAATTCAAAGCTGCCCCATTAAGTTTTTCACTGAAATACGCAATGGGCCTTTTATCCTGCATTAACACAGCTCCTATACCAATACCTGACGCATCACATTCAACTTCAAAAGCTCTCGTAAAGTGTGGCAAAGCTAAAACAGGTGCCAAACAAAGTTTATCTTTCAACAAATTAAAAGCCTTATCCTGTTCATCATTCCATTTGAATCCAACAGACTTTTTAACAATTTCAGTTAAAGGTGCAGCAATAGTACTAAAATCCTTCACAAACGTTCTATAAAAACTCGCAAGTCCATGAAAACTCCTTACCTCACTTACCGATTTTGGTGTAGGCCAATCCTGGATGGCCTTAACTTTCTCCTTGTCCATCTCGATACCCTGCGCAGTTACGACATAGCCAAGAAACACAATTTTTCCCATACAAAAGGTACACTTCTTAAGATTAGCATATAATTGCTCACTACGCAACACACTAAGTACATTACGCAAATGATCAAGATGCTCATTTAAGTTCTTGCTATAGATCAAAATGTCATCAAAATACACAACAACAAACTTACCTATAAACGCACGCAATACATGATTCATTAAACGCATAAACGTGCTAGGCGCGTTCGTAAGTCTAAACAGCATGACTAACCATTCATACAACCCATGCTTAGTCTTAAATGCAGTTTTCCACTCATCACCCTCTTTCATCCTAATCTGATGGTACCCACTTTTTAGATCAATCTTAGAGAAAATACATGATCCATGTAACTCATCTAGCATGTCATCAAGCCTAGGAATAGGATGTCGATACTTTACCGTTATGTTATTGATGGCACGACAATCAACACACATCCTCCATGTTCCATCCTTTTTAAGCACAAGTAGCACTGGCACAACACAAGGACTCATACTCTCACGAATGTAACCCTTCATTATCAACTCATCTACTTGCCTTTGAAGCTCCTTTGTCTCCTCGGGGTTGCTTCTATAGGCTGGACGGTTAGGAATCGAAGCTCCGGGCACAAGGTCAATTTGATGTTCAATCCCCCTTAATGGTGGTAATCCATTAGGGATGTCTTCAGGGAATACATCATCAAACTCCTGCATCAAAGAAACAGCCACACTAGGAATAGCAGAATCAAGATCGTTAGTGTTAAAATAAGCCTCCTTATACACAAGTAAGATCATTGGCTTATTAGTGAAAAATGCAGATCTGATTTGAGATCTTTTTGCATAAAAATTAGGTTGTTTCTTTAATTTTTCCACACTACTATCATCACACAAGCTTACTTTCTTCACTCCTCGGTTTTTACCTCCACTCTCAACCGGTGTAATTAATGATTTAGGTTTAGCCGAATCTGATGGTTTTCTCTCACCATTGTCCTCACGTGAATTTTCACTCTTCCCATCCTCACATTCTTTTTTTAATTTGATTTGATCATCATACACTTGTTTTGGAGAAAGAGGTACAAGAGTGATGGTTTTACCATCCTTTACAATAGTGAACCTATTTCTAAACCCATCATGAATCGCTTTCCGATCAAACTGCCATGGACGCCCCAAAACTAAGTGACTAGCATGCATTGGGACTACATCACACAAAATCTCATCAAAATACTTCCCAATAGCAAACGCAATCAAAACCTGCTTAGTAACCCTCACTTCACCACATTCATTCAACCATTGCAATCTATAAGGCCTCGTATGCTTAATACAACTCAGATTCAATTTCTTCACAAGGGTATCACTAGCAACATTAGCACAACTACCTCCATCAATTATCATGCTACATACCTTGTTTTGGATATGACATCGAGTGTGAAATATATTTTCCCGTTGCTGATCTAAATCATCTTCTTTGATTTGCATGTTCAACGCACGCCTTATAACCAAGGTGATGCGAACCTCGTGATCACATGGTCATGCAACCCACAATCAAGATTGAGATCTGATCCCGGATAGCCGAAATAGGTCTGATATGAGTGCGACACAATGGAAACCTGCCCCAAGGCACCAACACTATTGGAATGAGTAGAATGACGCCACGAAGCCAGTTAATCTTCGATAAGTCAGATTCAGTTCGTTCAAGAACTGAAGAATGTAAGAATCACTCTCACACGTTAAAACTTTATTACTTCCTCAAGGAAGATGTACGGTTGTAACTCAACAACATTAGCTATATCCTTCCTCAACCCTCCAAGAAATCTAGCTATTGTTTGCTCTTGAGGTTCCATCAATTCACATCGAATCAGCAGCAATTCAAACTCTTTCACATACTCTTCCACAGTCAAAGATCCCTGTCGCAAAGTCTGAAGTCTGATGTATAGCTCCTGTTTATAGTAATCAGGAACAAATCTCTTCTTCATCACTCTTTTCATAGTTGCCCATGTTGTAATCTCCTCCTCTCCATCCCTTCTCCTCTGAATCTTTACGTTTTCCCACCATAAAAGAGCATAATCTGTAAACTCAAGTGCTGCCACCTTGCACTTCCTTTCTTCAGAATATTCATACCATTCAAACACCTTTTCAACCTTCTGAATCCACTTCAAGTATTCCTCAGGTGAACTACTTCCTCTAAACGGTGGAATCTTAAGTTTGAGACCATTAGGAGGATTATAATTCTGCCTTCTTGGTCTGACCCTATCATCAGCCTCATCATCCCCATTTGGATCTTCGTCAGTTTCTATAATATCATTTCGTGGCACCCTAAGTGCTTGCCTCGGTCGGGGTTGCAAATTATTTCTTTGCATCCTTTGCATAAGGGTATTCAACTGCTCACGAATTCCAGTCATCTCATCCCGAATCTCAGCATGAGATCGTTGTAAGCCCATGACCTGTGCTTGTTCCAAACTTAACCCTCTTGGCAAATCTTCTTTATCTCCAGCCATAATTAAGTCTGTCAACCTCAATTCCAGCAAACCTTTCTTCTTGTTGTTGTTGTTTTTGGCTCCTGTCTTAGATCGCAACTGATGCTCCGATACCAGATGATGTGCCGTGAATGATTTGAAAATCTACAACAATGATTCTAATGAAAATGGATGAAGGATGGGTCTGGTTGTGTTGTCTTTCTTTTGGTATTTAGGCTGGATTGTAGTGATTTAAGGTAAATAAGATGGAGGATAGACTAAAATGATACTTTGATAAGTCGATCTGGAAGCCACAAAGATCAATCTAGGATTTCGACGCCACACTCTTTGTGATTGAAGAGTGATAAGTCAGGTAGGGTTCTTCACAAAACGAATTTGGAAGAACTCTTAATTCTCTGAATTAAGTTTTCAAATCTTGGCCAAAGTGTTTATTTCATATTCTGATACATATTTATCTTTGGAACATCCCTCCAAAGTTAGGTGAATTCAACATGACAGAAGTCAAGCCTAAAATCTAGACTTTTAATAAAGCAAGTAGACAAATTTAACTAACATACGTTTTTTTTTTTTTGACATTTCTAAAACATATGCAGACGAAATTTAAAATAGCCATAACTTTTGACACAAAAGTCCAATGCAATCATGGTTGGACAATATAGAAAGATCACGTTCTGAACTTGAATGTTACCTACATAAATCTTGTTTTCACATGCATTGGATGACTTCAAATTCGGGTTCAAATCCATCTACTGTTCTGACCGTAAACAACATTAATTCCTTCACTTGCATTATCAATCTAAATACAAGTAGCCCAGCATGAAAAGAACCATTAAGGGCTTTTCCCATCTCCAAGTTCCAATTGTAGGCAAATAAGCACCCTTGAACCAAATTCAAACTGATTGCTATATTTTAACTCCGACGCAGCTTCAATCATTGCAATTTCATAGGACAAAGAGAACGACTTATAAATTGAGTATTAGTGTTTTCATAGTCTTGTATTACCAAATATTGAATTTGAGGTCATTTCGAGATTGTTTGGTTTGGGTTTCAATTCTGTTACGTAAAAATTGCGTAAGAGGATAGATTTGCGTCAAGTTTGAGAACATGATCTATACTGTTTAGGTTTGTCTTAATCTTTTTATTTCTATTATATTTGGGTTATCTAGGAGTCAAGTAATTGTTTTCGCTAATATTCGCTTTTGTTTTATTTCGTGTCTTCGTTTCGTCCAACAATTCGCTCATGAATTTGCAGTATATTGCTACTCGCAAAATCGTAATCGTAGTTTTGTTTTGGTTTGTTTTCAAGTATCAGATTGTTTTGCATTATCTTGAGTCTGAAAAATAATCAATTAGAAGTGCGCCGCAGAAAGCTACTGACTTTGATTTGTTGATTTCAGTTCTAAAGAACCAAAAGAAAGCAAAGTTGTGAGGTAAAAGGCGTAGAGAGACTAATAGAGTGAAAAGTCTTGATTTTATTTTGTCTTTTTGATACATACGAAACTTTTATGTGAGGTGGACTTGATGAGAAAGTGCATAAAGGATTTTAAGCTTTGTAGCTAGTTTTTTTTACAGGCGCTACTTTAAATGAAGGTTGTTAAAAAATTAAATTGAAATTCAACACAAATTCAAAGACAATGGTCTGAATGGAAACAATGAATCATTGCGTACACGAAAACACTTGCACTTGGTAGCTTTACAACTTGTTGCCGTACATCCATAAATCCATGAGGCCAGAACAGGACTTGAGTGCTGTTGAATATACATTTTCATAGAGACATAACAAAGGAATCGAGAGTGATTCTGACTTTGCTGAGATTTTATAATCATACGTGAGGCATCAGATGGTTCATTTCGTAGGCCCGGAGCTTCAATTCCTGAAGCACAATCCGCCAGAGTGGTCATTCATACCTTTGGGGTTGCCTAAGCTTTATAGAAGCATTTCTATCACGAATGTGGAGAGACGAAGGCTGTTTTCCGGAGGCTGTTTT
>NC_133299.1:10266615-10287163 GCF_005239225.2 Populus alba
ACTAATTCGCTACAGAAGACTCAGTTTCGGCAGCGAATCGTCAAATTCGCTGCCATAACCCACATTTTGGCATGGAACACACACCACACATGTTCTTAACAACCCCAGTACATAAACTGTCACTAAGTTCCAGCAGAACACACAACATTGAAACATCAATTCCCAGGCATATAATCTTTTCTAATTTGAAGGATTTTGTTTGCATCCGACATGAGCCTCAAATCCATCTGCTTAGCCTCTTAACATCCTCTCTGAAATCTTACCAAAGTTACTTGAGATTAAACTCTTTCAAAACCCTTTAACATTTTTCAAACTTGTTACACAACAAACATACATGGGAGTGCCCGTGACCACCTTACACAATGTCGAAACAAAAATCAAGAGGAGAAAAAGGAGATGATCTGCTAAAAATCAAAGAACTTGAATGGAATCTTCCTTTATAGTAAACACCACCATCTTAACAAACATAGGAGAGTGATCTAAGATACTCCAAAGGGTAGTGATTAGTACTTTAAAAGTGCATTCTCATTAAGGTTTTAATCATCGTATTGCACTAAAGTATCATTAAATTTCCCTAAACTACAACATGTTTTATAATAACTAAGTCTGATAATATAATATATTTTAATTTATGGTAAATGTTTATTTTGAATGAGGTATATCTCACAATTCAAAGGATTTATTGATGTGATTACTATTGAAAGTGAAGAGACAAAAAGAGGACTAGGGCTAAGAGAAGAGATGCTGGTTCAATTCCAAACTCGAACACCATTTCGGTTATTGATCATAACTGGAGTTGTAGAACTCGGATTTAGGTCTACTTTATATGAATCGAAAAGCTAAGACATAGACTACAACTTTCATGAAGAGTCCAAGACTCAAATCTTGCCATTTTCAAGTCAAATCTTAGAACAACGGAGAATCGGAACCTGTACCCTGCAGCTTCGGACACTGTTTGGTTTTTCAGCTCATATCTTGAGTTCTAGAAGTCCAAAATGATCTCTGGTTTTTTTTTGTTGGAAAGTAAGAAATTGCCCACAGCTTTAATGGAACAAAGGGCTCTAATTATGATGTTAGCCAATGACGTTTTGAATATCAGCCAACCAATATCCAATAACCAATAATGTCAGAACCAGCAGCCAAACATTGTAAAAACCAGCCACCAAATCAAATGGTGGCCACCAACTAATAGTTTGTCAAACACATCAATAGTTCTAATTTTTAGCCTATAAAAGGAGGCATGCATGTATTTATATATATTTTTTTCAGATCAAATCTCTTCTTGCTTTCTCTCTTATGTAAATGTTCAACTTTTCTTTCATGCTATATTAATATCTTGTTTATGTTTTTTTTCATTTCCTTTCCTATACTTAGTTAACATTATATCATGTTTATGTTCTTATATTGATTTATTTATGTTTTTCTTCTTCATTATGTTTAGCTAAGTTAATTATGTCAAGGTGAAAAGGTTTCACTAGTGGTGATTTTAGAATAGATATAATATAAACCTTAACATGGACTTTAATGTTATATCACCAAGGAAAGATTGTTATTAACATGATTTTATCTTTTATCTTACTAATTCTTAATACCTTGCTATATATTTTAATCTAGATTTGTGTTGTATACACTTGGTACATCAAATGCTTGATCCTTCATAGAGAGAGTTTTTCGGCCGACATCATTATTATGATAGGAACTTGATTTGTTGTTAACATAAAACTAGCAACATGAATGCCTGATGATATTTATTAAGTATGGTGTTACTTAGATAAGATAATTAAATGATCCCCATGTTAACAATGTTTATAATGAGCTAATAATGATAAATCATCCGTTGAAACTCTTTGTGTGTGGTTTCCAGTTGAGTAATAAAAAGATTTTATATTATATTTATTTGAAATACCATTAGTGAATCCTCTAACCTTGACATTTGTTTTTATTATTGTTTAATCCTTACATCAACCTTACCTCTCAAAGCTCTCTTTATTATTACTACTACTACTATTTATTATTTACATTCTTGTTATATTATATGTACGTTAAGTATGCTTCTGGATGTTTTGATCAAGGATCCTGACATTGTTGGTCTTGCCTTGTTCATTCGCATCAGAAATCTGTTTATATTATATAATATATCTCTTTAATATTTTTCATAAAACTCATATATAGGCTGGAAACCTGTGACCCGATTCTTTTAGATCATTCTCAGGTAATAAACCACGCCACGTACTGAGTATTATTTTATTACTCTTAGTAATTACTATTATTATTGTTGTTTTATGTTGTTGTTGTTATCGTGTTGTTATTTATAATTTATACAATTAACCTCCCTGTGGTTCGAGACCCCGGTCTTTGCCGGGTTATTTATTACTTCGACACTCCTGCCACTTGGGAGAAGACATCAATCTTTTGGTCGTGTCAAGTTTTTGGCGCCGTTGCGCGGGGAAGGTAAGTATTGTATAAATTTATATATTTCTTTTATTTTCTTTTGTTTTTACTTTTTTTGTTTTTCTAATTTTTGTTCTTTTTCTTTTTCTTTTCTTTGCACTTGCATGAGAGTTTGGACACGTACATTAAGTGGTAGACTTTCTAGGAAATCCTCATTTTTCTTTAGAAACATGGCCGAAGAAGATAACCAGTCAATTCATAATGAGAAATAAGAAATAATGAGAAATGGAAATGAGAATAATCGTCGCGAGAACACTTAAAGATCACATGAATCCAATAAGAACAAGTGCACCATCATGTATTGTTTTTCCTCGCTGATGCGTCTCATTTTAATTTTTAAGCCAGGTATTATTCAACTTTACCCACTTTTCTATGGCTTTAGAATTGGAAAATCATACTCTGCATTTAAGAGAATTTGAAGAAGTTATGTAACACCTATAATGACTTTTAAATTGTAGCATGAACACCATCAGATTAAAGCTTTTCCTTTTTCATTAAAAGATAAGCTAAAACATGGCTACAAAATATTAGGTCAGGATCATTCGTGCTTGGGATGAAATGCAACAACAGTTTTTAAAGAAGTTTTTCCCTTCTCATAGAACAACTTTTCAAAAGACAAATCACCACTTTCACTCAAAAACCAGGAGAAACATTTTCAAGTTTGGGATAGATATAAAGACTTGCTAACACTCCTCATCATGGTTTTGAAAGATTGGAGATTGGTTTTCACAATTTTTATGAAGGGTTAACACCTAAAGATAGGCAAATGGTGGAATTGAAATGTGCCACAATGGAACTTTTGAAGATAAAGACCCTGATGAAGCAATGGAGTACCTAGACTTGTATTAGCTGAAAATGCTCAAAATTGGACACCACAGGCACGTTGGAGGCACCAGGTAAAACTCAACCTCATACATCTAATGGGAGGATGTACAACCTTAGGGAAGATCATGACCTCCAAGCCAAATTTACATCTTTAGCTAAAAAAGTTGAGGCACTAGAATTAAAAAAGAGTGGTCAGTTAAAATCTGTTCAAGAAAATTGTTGTGTCAAATTTGTGAAACTAATGAACCTCAAACCAATGATTGTCCAACTTTTGCCTTCTATTTAAGGAATGTCTCCATGAACAAAGCCAATGCTTTAAATAGTTTTCATAAGGCCAGTAAATAACCCATACTCACAAACATACAACCCTGGTTGGAGAAAATCACCCCAAATTTTCAGTTTTGGAAGAATGGTAACATATAATGCACAAACTTCACAGCCACCATTTCAAGCACACCATAATTTTCAAAATTCTCATGGATATGCACCTCCTTATGTTCCCCTCCTAGAAGAAATCTTGAGGAAACACTGCATACATTCATTGAAAAGCAAGAGACAATCAACACTCAAATGCTCAAACCATGGGCAGATCTAAAAAGATACTCTTGCAAAGTTCACAATCTGCTCTTAGTTTTTCAGGGAGAAAGGTAAGTTTCCATCTCAACCACAACAAAATCCCAAAGGGCAATACAATTCAAGTGCAAGTGGTTCTCGGAAACCAACATATGGATCAAGTCAAATCAGTCACTACTCTCCGTAGTGGTAAGGTTATTTGAAAAAACCCACTTTGAATCCTTGTGAGAAAGATGAAGAGTCTATCTCTGAGGGTAAGGAAGGGGTTGAACCTGAACATTGCAAAGGAAAAGGCTGATTCACCGCCAGCACTTTCCATTTCCTCATGCCATGACCAAACAAAGGAAAGTCAATTTCATAATTCTGATATCTTTTGAGACTTTCAAACAGGTAAAGATCATATACCTTTGTTAGATGCTATTAAACAGGTACCGTCTTATGCTAAATTTTTTTGAAAGATCTGTGCACTGTGAAAAGAAACTGAATGTGAAAAAAGAAGCCTTTTTTAGCCGACCAAGTAAGTGCCATTCTTCAAAATGATAATGCTTTTGAAATATAAAGACCCTGGTTGTCCTACAATTTCTTGCTTTATTGGAGAACATAAATTGACAGAGCTTTTACTTGATCTTGGAGCTAGTGTGAATTTACTTCCATATTCGGTTTTTCAAAGTCTCAATCTAGGTGAGTTGAAACCTACTGCCTGTAACTCTTTTACTTGCTGATAGATCTGTAAAAGTGCCTAGAGGAATAGTTGAAGATGTGTTAGTACAAGTTGATAAAATTCATCTTTCCTGTGGATTTTATTGTGTTGGATACACAACCTGTTGAAGCATGCCAATCCAATTCCTGTTATTTTAGGACGTCCATTTTCTTGCAACCTCTAATGCATTAATTAATTTGTAGGAATGGAGTGATAAGTTATCTTTTGGAAAAAACATGACATTGGAGATGAATGTTTTTAACATTTACAAGCAACCTGGAGATAATAATGATTTACAGAAGTAGATTTTATTGAAAAATTAATCTATGATCAATTTGAAAATTCTTCCAGTGAAACTGAGTTTAATGAATCTGAAGATTTGCAAATGGTTATTTTCAGGAAAAAGTCAAAGGCAAATAGTTGGAGACCGAAATTGAGGAATTGCCACCTACGATCAATTGAGTCCATACCTTCAAGTGTTCAACCACCAAACCCGATTTTGAAGCCATTACATTTAATCTCAAATATCTTTTTGGGAGAAAATGAAACTTTTTCCGGTAATAATTTCTTCCAAACTTAATGTTCATCAAGAAGGTAAGTTATACAAACTCTGAAAATGCACAAAAATGCATTAGGATGGACCATAGCTGACATAAAAGGAATTAGCCCTTTCATTTGCACACACAAGATTTATTTGGAGGAAAATGCTAAACCATCTAGAGAAATGCAACGAAGGCTTAATCCTAATATGAAAGAAGTAGTGAAAAATGAAGTCATTAAGCTTCTAGATAATGGAATCATTTATCCTATTTCTGACAGCAAATGGGTAAGTCCTACCCAAGTTGTACCCAAAAAGTCTGGAGTTACTGTGATAACAATGAGAAGAATGAGTTAATTCCAACTAGGACTATTACTGGTTGGCGCATGTGCATTGACTATAGGAAACTTAATTCAATGACTAGAAAAGATCATTTTTCCTTTACCTTTCATGGATCAAATCCTAGAAAGAGTTGCAGGTCATGAATTTTATTGTTTCCTAGATGGCTAATTCAGGTTACAATCAAATTGAAATTGCATTTGAAGATCAAGAGAAAACTACTTTCACATGTCCATTTGGTACGTTTGCATATCGAAGGATGCCTTTTGGATTATGTAATGCACCAGCCACGTTTCAAAGATGCATGCTTAGCATATTCAGTGATATGGTTGAACGTTTTCTTGAAATTTTTATGGATGACTTTTCTGTTTTTGGTGATTCATTTGATGATTGTTTAAATAACTTGGAAAAGGTTTTGAACAGGTGTGAAGAGACGAATCTTGTGCTGAATTGGGAAAAATGTCATTTTATAGGGTAACAAATGGTATTGTTCTTGGTCACATTGTTTCATCAATAGGAATTGAGGTTGACAAATCTAAAATCGAGTTAATTGCCAACTTTACCAGCACCAAAATCTATTAAAAATGTTAGATCATTCTTTAGGACATGCTGGTTTTTATAGAAGGTTCATCAAAGATTTTAGTGTAATATCTAAGCCATTATGTAACCTTCTAACAAAGGATAATGTTTTTGAATGGACTGAACATTGTGAAGAAGCCCTTTGTTAAACTTAAAAGCTTGCTTACTTCTGCTCCTGTTATTCAACCTCCTGATTGTCATTACCTTTTTGAAATAATGTGTGATGCTAGTGATTATGCTGTGGGTGCTGTTTTAGGATAAAGAAAAGACAAGAAACCTTTATGTGATTTACTATGCAAGTAAAACTTTAAATAGTGCTCAAATGAATTACACTACCACTGAAAAGGAATTACTTGCAGTAGTATTTGCATGTGAAAAATTCAGATCTTATCTTGTTGGCTCACCTGTTATTGTTTTTAGTGATCATGCAGCGTTGAAATATCTTCTTTCTAAGAAGGATTCTAAGGCTAGATTGGTGCGGTGGATTTTGTTACTTCAAGAATTCGATATCACAATCAAGGATAAGAAGGCACCGAAAATGTTGTCGCGGATCATTTGTCAAGATTGACAACTGATTCAAGATCTGACATCACACCAATTAATTGACTACTTTCCTGATGAATCTTTTACTTTCTATCTCTACAATGCCTTGGTTTGCTAATATTGTTAATTTTCTTGTTTCAGGACATTTGCCCAGCTCATTGGAGTACTCAAGACAAAAGAAAGTTCTTGAACGAAGTGAAGAACTTTTATTGGGATGACCCTTACTTATTCAAATATTGTCGCTGATCAAAATATTTTCGAAGATGCATTCCCGACAATGAGGTAAGTAGTGTTATTAAATTTTGTCATTCTGAGGCCTGTGGGGGTCATTTCTCATCAAGAAAGAACAACTGCAAAAATCTTACAATGTGGATTTTTATTGGCCCAACCATGTTTAAAGATACGCATGCATTCTGCAAAACTTGTGAAAACTGTCAAAAGTTAGGATCTATTTCAAAACGTCACATGATGCCTTTAAATACTATTCTTGTCATTGAAAATTTGACTGTTGGGTGTATTGATTTATGGGTCCATTTCCTCCATCATTTGGTTTTGTTTACATATTAGTCGCAGTAGACTATGTTTCAAAATGGATAGAGGCAATTCCAAGTCGTAATAATGATCATAAAACAGTGATCAAGTTTTTAAGAGACAATATTTTGAGTCCGATTTGGAATCCCTCGGGCCATGATAAGTGATGATGGAACACATTTCTGTAACAAGTCATTTGAGTCTTTAATGAAGAAATATGGAATTACACACAAAGTTACCACCCTTATCACCCCAGACAAATGGACAAGTAGAACTTGCTAATAGGGAGATCAAACAAATCTTGGAGAAAACCGTTAACCCTAATAGGAAAGACTGGTCTTTAAGACTTAATGATGCACTTTGGGCTTATCGAACTGCTTATAAAACATCATTAAGGTATGTCACCTTATAGACTAGTTTATGGGAAACCTTGTCACTTGCCTGTGGAAATTGAACATTTAAAGCTTATTGGGCTATTAAAGCTTTCAATTCAAACCTTGATGATGCTAGTCAGCTGCGAAAATTACAAATAAATGAGCTTGAGGAAATAAGAAATGATGCATATGACAATTCAAAAATTCATAAAGCAAGAATCAAAGACTTTCATGACAAGAAAATACTGAGAAAAACATTTAATGTTGGTCAAAAAAGTGTTGCTTTATAATTCTCGACTCCATTTATTTCCTGGAAACTAAGATCAAGATGGAGCGGTCCTTTCATTGTGAAACATGTGTATCCATATGGGGCCTGTGATATTGAGAATCCAAAGAATGGCAATGTTTTCAAGGTAAATGGGCATCGTTTAAAAGTTTATTTTGACAATTTTTCAGTTGAAAATGACTATATTGAATTGAGTGATCCTGTATATAAAGATTGATTTTTTTTCCTCACATTGTTTTGTGTTTTGGTATAACTTTTGTTTTTCTAGTCTTTTCTTTCACCCCGGTCAAATGGCGGATAATGTACTCCGTGACTTAAGTCGGTTCTTTCAGTTTCCAAATTACTGATATTTGTATATATTTGTACAATTCTCTGCTCTTTCTCCCTTCTTTGAATCTTTTCCCCAATTTCCATTTGAAAATGGACACCACTCTTGAAAAGTTGAAAAGGTATTTTCCCGCTCTGCCTCTAAATGCAATTACAAAAATTTACCGTGCTAGGTGTGCAAGATTGAGGTTGTTAATGAATCATGGAATTCCTGAAGATATTCGCTGGCTAATTGAAGCAAAGGTACGATTATCAGGTGAGTCCTCTAATTCTTTCATTTCACACATGCCTGGAACAGGTACAAGCACTTTTGCAAAGAAACGTCGTGCAAAACGACTGAAAGTCTGTCACAGATGTGCCAGATGGACTTGTAATGTGACATGTCGTTCTTTAGGAATGGTATCTGTAAACCGTGAAGATAAGATACAATTCATTAAGGATGGACTGAGTAAGGGGTCTTTAGATAATCTTTTGTTGACCCTTGAGACGCATCCTAGTGGAGATGTGCATCGTGTAATTCATGATTTATGGCCACAATTCCATAAAGAACATGATCGACTTAGTCTTGGGAATCTGACTAAAAAAGACCCTGTTTGCCAGTTTTTAAGAAAACTGGATGGGAAGCCTATCCCCGACCCATAGAGGGCGTTTAAGCCGTTCTTGAACTTACACCAAGGGAAGATGTGAGCCACAATCACAACTACCTGTACATACATGATTTGTCAACATAAATAAATAACTAAATAAAGAGCGAGAGAGAGAGAGTGTGAGACAACAGCTGGCCTACATATAGGTGGTATGATTGCATTTTCAAATTCTCATCTATAAATTCTTCTTTTCCTACCCTTCATTTCTACTCAACCCATACATTCATCAAATATAGAAGTGTGTAGACATGGCAGGTTCCTCAAGTCATCCCATCAGAAATATTTGTGTTTTCGGTGGATCCAGTCCTGGGAAAGAAAAAGAGTTTTTAGAATCAGCAAATCATCTTGGTCGGGTACTAGCTGAGAGAAAGATACATTTAGTTTATGGGGGAGGTAGCCTTGGGTTAATGGGAGGTGTGTCAATGGCTGCATTAATGGGAGGCAGTCAAGTTTTGGGGGTTGTCCCCAAAGCTTTAGCACAAGGGGACCTCATTGGAAAAACAATTGGAGAGGAAGTACGGGTCCCACAATGTCTGATCGGATGAATACAATGTTTAACCATGCTGACGCCTTCATTGCCTTACCAGGTGGTCTGGGCACATTGGAAGAGATCTTTCATATTTCCTCTTGGGCCCAACTGCACATTCACCATAAACCCATAGGTTTATTAAATGTTAATGGTTTTTATGATAAGTTACTGTCTTTCCTTGATCATGCTGTGGAACAGGAATTTCTAACATCTTCGGCACGACAAATCATAATCTCTGCTGCTACTGCTGAACAATTGATTGACCAACTACAATCTTTCATCCCCTGTAATTGATCCCTCCATGAGTCGCCTAAATTGGTCAACTACGGAAAGCCGTAAAAAGCTTAAATTGGATTTGAGCCTTAGTTTGTAAAAACTTTGTGTCTTTTGTTTTTATTATTATGTTTTGTTATTTTCTTATATTTGTTTTAAGTGTGTTTCAGGTTTGTCAGTGTTTGCTGTTTCAGGTGATGTCTTCTATACTCTTTCTTTTCTGCCTTAGCACATTGAGGACAATGTCTCGTTTTGGTTGGGGGGAGAGGGTAGTTGATATATTAAAAAAAAAAAAAAATTATTAACTAACTGTGTTTTCTATTATTAAAACAATTTGACAACATTGTTATTAGGATAGCAGAGTATAGAGTCAGTTTTATTACCTCTTGAGACACATCTTAGTAAGTATCTTTATTAGGATGGTAGAGTAAGGAGGAAATTTTATTGACTCTAGAGACGCATCTTAATAAGTATCATTACCAAGGTCTATCATAATAACTTCTTGAAATATTCAGGTTTACAAAACTCTCACATTGTTATCACTTAATTCTGCTTATATACTCATTTAATAAGTATTCTTAAACCTTCATTTTTCACACACACACACTTTAACATATGATTGTGGGTTGCATATTGGATTTTTACATTATTCATGTTCTTTTGTTAAAGGTAACAACTAAAGGAAAGGGATAGTATATATATAAAAAAAAAAAAAAAAACAAACAAATTGAATTAAAAAAAAAAAAAAAAAAAGTAGATAAGTTTGGTTTCGTAGCCTCCTTGATTTAAGCAATTAAGCCCGAAGGGGTGTTTTAACACCTAGTACCCTAAAGTCAACTGACTTTGGGAGCTATTGGCCCAGTGCTTGTTATATGGGTTGAGGAGAAAGCTTAAGGGAATCAACATTGCACTATCTACATATCAATATCTACAACCCGAGTTACTAAGCTCGTAGGGGTGTCTCAACACCTGATGCCCTAAGACCAACTGGTCTGGGAGTCATTAGCTTAAAGCTCGCTATATGGGTTAATGATGCATTGTGTTTTAAGTTATATGTATATATATATAAAAAAAAAAAAAGTATTAATCCCAACCCAAGGCAGTTAACCTTAGATAAAAACATTAGAACATAATATTGTTTTCTTCCAATAAAAGCCCCATTAATTTATGTTTTCATTACATTGAGCACATAAAAGAAGGTTTATTAATATCTTGTTTAAAAAAAGTATAAAGCAGATATATAAATTTAATGAGAGTTTGTTTATCTGGATAGATTAATGGAAGTTGAATGATGAATGCCTTGCTTTGTGGAACTTGCAAATTGTTTTTTCTATTTTTAACGCCTTTTGATTACTAGGACTAGTAATAAGCTGGTTGGGGGGGTGTGATTAGTACTTAAAAGTGCATTCTCATTAAGGTTTTATATCATCGTATTGCACTAAAGTATCATTAAATTCCTAACTACAACATGTTTTATAATAACAAGTCTTGATAATATAATATATCTTTTAATTTATGGTAAATATTTATTTTGAATGCAGGTATATCTCACAATTCAAAGGATTTATTGATGTGATTTAACTATTGAAAGTGAAGAGACAAAAAGAGGACTAGGCTAAGAGAAGAGATGCTGGTTCAATTCCAAACTCGAACACCATTCGGTTATTGGATCATAACTGGAGTTGTAGAACTCGGATTTAGGTCTACTTTATATGAATCGAAAAGCTAAGACATAGACCTACAACTTTCATGAAGAGTCCAAGACTCAAATCTGCCATTTTCAAGTTCAAATCTTAGGAACAACGGAGAAGTCGGAACCTGTCCTGCAGCTCGGACACTGTTTGGTTTTCAGCTCATATCTTGAGTTCTAGAAGTCCAAATGATCTCTGGTTTTTTTTTTGTTGGAAAGCTAAGACAATTGCCCCACAGCTTTTAATGGAACAAAGGGCTCTAATTATGATGTTAGCAATGACGTTTTGACCCAGCCAACAATATCAATAACCAGCCAATAATGTCAAGAACCAGCAGCCAACATTGTCAAAAACCAGCCACCAAATCAATGGTTGGCCACCAACTAAATAGTTTGTCAACCAATCAATAGTTCTAATTTTTAGCCTATAAAAGGAGGCATTTGCCATGTATTTATATATTATTTTTTCAGATCAAAATCATCTTCTTGCTTTCTCTCTTTGTAATGTTCAACTTTTCTTTCATGCTATATTAATATCTTGTTTATGTTTTTTTTCATTTCCTTTCCTATACTTAGTTAACTTATATCATGTTTATGTTCTTTATATTGTTTATTTATGTTTTTCTTCTTCATTATGTTTAGCTAAGTTAATTATGTCAAGGTGAAAAGGTTTTCACTAGTGGTGTTAGAATAGATATAATATAAACTTAACATGGACTTTAATGTTTATATCCAAGAAAGATTGTTATTAACATGTTTTATCTTTTTATCTTACTAATTCTTAATACCTTGCTTAATGTTTAATCTAGATTTGTGTTGTATAACACTTGGTACATCAAATGCTTTGATCCTTCATAGTTTTCGGCCGACATCATTATTATGATAGGAACTTGATTTGTTGTTAACATAAACTAGCAACATGAATGCCTGATGATATTTATAAGTATGGTGTTACTTAGATAAGATAATTAATATGATCATGTTAACAATTTATAATGAGCTAATAATGATAAATCATCCGATTGGAACCTCCTTTGTGTGTGTGGTTTCCAGTTGAGTAATAAAAAGAGTTTTATATTATATTTATTTGAAATACCATTAGTGAAATCCTCTAACCTTGACATTTGTTTTTATTATTGTTTAATCCTTACATCAACCTTACCTCTCAAAGCTCTCTTTATTATTTACTACTACTACTATTATTATTTACATTCTTGTTATATTATATGTACGTTAAGTATGCTCTGTGTTTGATCAAGGATCCTGACATTGTTGGTCTTGCCTTGTTCATTCGCATCAGAAATCTGTTTATATTATATAATATATCTCTTTAATATTTTCATAAACTCAGTATATAGGCTGGAAACCTGTGACCCGATCTTTTAGATCATTCTCAGGTATAACAACGCCACGTACTGAGTATTATTATTATTACTCTTAGTATTACTATTATTATTGTTGTTATTGTTGTTGTTGTTATCGTGTTGTTATTTATAATTTATACAATTAACCTCCCTGTGGTTCGACCCCGGTCTTGCCGGGTTATTTATTACTTCGACACTCCTGCACTTGGGAGAAGACATCAATCTTTTGGTCGTGTCAGGTAGAAAGCAAGTTTCTGAACCTGTAAATTCGCAATTCCATTTGACATTAACAAGAACTCGATCTAGTTTCTTCTAAATAGTATTGTTACATTATCAATTAGTCCAAGTGAATCTAGAACCCATGAATTCAAGATCTTCTAGACATGACTAAATCACATAATTGTTGAGGTCATTTTACCACCCCAACCATGACGTAGTGCCTCCACTCTTCTCATTAAGTGATTGAATAGCTTTGAAATCCCCCAATAGAATCCACAGAATAGTCACCCAGGCAATCTACAATTAGCAATTTCAGCCCACAAAGCCTCTTATTTAGGTGGACAATTATCTCCATAGACAAAGGAAGCATTGAAGGAAACATTTGATCCTACCATAGTAATGTTGACATGAATAATCTAATCCAAGCTACCAAAAAGATCAACCTTCAACACATTAGGGTCCCAAATATGACCACCATTAGAACGATCATAGTTAAACAAGTAAGCCCAATTCTGAAAAAGAAGTCTAGAAACATTATCTTTATTCACCTCCCTTCCTAACATGAGTTTCAACTAAACCAAAAGGAACTACCAAATGCTTTTGTACAAGATAATAAATAGCTGAATGTTTTATGGGATCATTCAAATCTCTGATATTCTAACATCTAATAAACATAGTGAACAAAATAAAAGGATGTCGAAACCAAAAAGTAGCCACCCATGTTGTTTCCAAGTTGTAGTAGTATTTTTTTTTGTTTCCTTTGCTATGTTTTCTCCTCACCTCATGGCCTGAATAAGGTTGGATTGGACCCTTTTTACACGTGGATAAAATGTATTAGGGCCTCATCTTGATACTCCAATGGACTCTTCAAATCTAACTTGGTTGAAACCTTCAAAACCAATGCATTCAATGCATGTTTCAATGCCTTTATCTTGGACCGAGTCATTGGGCCATTTGGAACATGTAATAGGTCCTTACTGGTCCACATCATCCCTTCTCTCCTCGAAGGGATTCAACCTCGAATCAAAACCTATGTTAAAGAAAGTAAAATCAGCAACATTAAAGGTAGCACTAACACCACACTCTCCTAGAAGATCAGTTTTGTATGCATTGCAATTGATCCTCTCTAAAACCTGAAATGGACCATCACCATAGGGCTGTATGCATTGCAATTGATCTTTTGGTTAAGAAATTGTTCCTTACGCATATGCACCCAAACCCAATTATCGGGCTGGAAAACAACCTGTTTACACCCTTTAGAAGCGTACATTCTATTCTTTTTTTCTATTTATAGTCAAACTCCCTCATGGAGTTATCTTACAATCTTTACCTTCTTCTCACCATATAAACTTACTCTTTCTTCAACAGGTGAAGGAATTAAGTCCATACGAGTTAGTAGATTAAACCCATTAACAATTTTAAAAGGAGAAAAGCCATGGTTGAATGCACAGTTTTTAACGTGTGAGAGTGATTTTTTGCATTCTTCAGTTCTTGAACGAACTGGATCTAACTTATCAAAGTTAACTGGCTTCGTGGCATCATTCTACTCATTTCAATAGTGTTGGTGCCTTGGGGCAAGTTTCCATTGTATAACACTCCTATTAGACATATTTTGACTTTTCAGGATCAGATCTCAATCTTGATTATGGGTTGCATGACCATGTGATCACGAGGGTCGCATTAAATAGCATTACATGAAATCTTCAAGCTTTGACTTAGAGGAGATAAATTGCTGAAATAAAAACTTGGATGTTGGTTGGGATGCTTCGTGATGTAATTTGGACTCGTTTCTTCGCAAAACCTGTTTGGTAGTAGAATTCATTTCTCATCTTAGAAAAATCATATCTCCCTTATATAAGATGTTTTTGGCTGAAATTTAGTACGTTGATAGGTATTTGAGTTAGGAATCCAAAACAATTGAGTTGGCATCAAATGGACTTCTGTAGCTCAAGATATTCAAGTTGTAATGGACGAAGGTCAACATTAGCAGATTGTGAGATTTGACTTTGAAGGCTGCAATTTCCATTCTCTTCCCTTTTTTTTTCTTGCCTTAGATGTCCATAAAGTTATGGATGTTATCTTTCTAATGCCATTGGAATCAATTCATTTTGACCTCTAGAGCTCACGTTCTGCATAAAACATCGACTGAAGGTCAAATTTGCCAATTGCCTCCAATTGTAATCCTTTTTGCATCTTTCATCCAAAAGTGCCTTCAAAACATTTACAAAGAATATCAAGGCATTTTATATATAAAAAATACGCAAAACACTAGTTAAATGTGGGTGAAAGTATCGAATAATATGGTTGCATCAGATACCCCCTTGCTCGTCCTCGAGAAAGGATAGATAAAATCAAACTTAAACTAAATTGATAAAATAAATATAAATGTAATCTCAACAAAATATGAAGCAAGTTCTAGAGATACGTATCATTGAAAGAATGCACAATCAAAGAATATAATGTTGAAGGCTCAAAAGCTTGCAATAGAATAACACTATAAAATCAACATGGTATATTTTCAAAGTCAATCCCTACACCAATTAAACGTTAAAACTTGCATGCACACTCATTCATTCGATTTATATCTTCATCTATCTCAATTAATTCGCATACATACTACTCATATTCTCATAAACCAATAGGAGTTCAAAAAGATCAAACATAGATTTTTTTTTAACGCAACAAAGAAAACCAAAATTCTCTCAATACCCCCACACTTTAAACACAACATTGTCCTCAATATTGAAAAAAAAAAAAACAACATGAGAGAATGGAAAAAATAAAGTAAAATGCAAAAATAAAAGATAAAGGAAAAAAGAAAGGAAATCTGATTTTTTTCTTTTTATACTGAGTTGCGGGTAAGCGTTTTTGTTTTATGTCATTGGCTCAACACATCGCATGCTCATGCTTCATAGATTGGTTTAGCTAACTTAACATAAGCGGTGAGTTCTTTCGTCCAACCTTTATATAAAGGTTTCAAGCAATGCACATTGACCTTGAGCACTTTGTTTGTTTCTAAACTTGTAATTTCAACTGCACCATAAGAAAAAACATTAGAGACAACAAGGGTTCCAATCCAATGAGAGATCAACTTTCCAGGAAAAAGTTTCAAACGCGAATGATAAATGAGGACTTTGTCTCCAATATGAAACTCTTTTCTTGTAATCATTTGGTCATGAAGATTCTTAGTTTTTCTTTGTAAATCCTTGCATTCTTATAAGCATCATTTTGAATCTCTAACAACTATTGCAATTGCAACTTTCTTGCAATCCCTGCAACATCAAAATCCATGTTACATTGTTTAATGGCCTAAAAAGCTTTGTGTTTAAGCTCCACCTGTAGATGACATGCTTTTCCATAAATCATCTTATAAGGTGACATTACTATAGGTGATTTGTAAGCAGTCTGATAAGCCCAACGTGCATCACCAAGTCAAAGACTCCAATCTTGCTAGTTAGGTTGCACTGTTTTCTCTAAAATGGACCTGATTTCTCGATTTGAAATTTCAGCTTAGCCATTCGTTTGAGGATGGTATGTTATGGAAGTCCGATGAGTCACATGATATTTACAAAGTAATGCTTCCATTGAACGATTTCAAAAATGAGTGCCACGATAACTAATGATAGCTTTAGGGATTCCAAACTGGTCAAATATATGAGTCTTGACAAAATAAAAAACAACCTTAACATTGTTAGTTTGTGTGGCTTTCACCTCTATCCATTTGGACTCATAATCAACAGCAAGACGAATATAAAGATTACCAAAAGAAGAAGGAAATGGACCCATAAAATCAATACCCCAAACATAAAAAATTTCACTTACTAGAATATTCGTTAAAAAATTTCACTTACTAGAATATTACTTGTTCTTTGGCATTTTGCACATGATTTGCAAAAAAAATATGCATCCTGAAAAAATAAAAAGCCAATAAAGACCACTTTCAAGTACCTTGTGGGCTGTTCTTTTTTCTTTAAAATACCCACCACAAGAATAAGAATGACAAAAGGTGAGAATTGAATGAAAATTCATCTTGTGGTACACATCTCCTAACTACTTGATCCACACAATATTTAGAATCAGCTCGTAACTTGTCTTTTTTGGGATGTAGACAAACCTGGAGGGAATTCTTTGGTCACTAAATAGTTTCACCAAATCAGCATACCAAGATCGTGTAGAGCAATGTAACACATACAACTGCCCATCAGGAAATGTCTATCTTATTATTTCAGTTTGTATATCCTCGATCCTCAGTCAGCTCAAGTGATCAACCACATGGTTTTTGACACTTTTTTTGTCTTTGATCCCAAGATCAAATTCTTGTAAAAGCAAGATCCACCTAATCAATCTTGGTTTGGACTCCTTTTTCTTCAAAAGATACCTTAAAGGTGCATTGATACGATCCAGACAAGGTTAAACCTGATTTTAGAACTAATTCTTCTCTGATACCAAATGATGCGAACCTCGTGATCACGCGGTCACGCAACCACACGTAAAGACACCAATTCCCGAAAAACCAAGTAAATCAGGTTTGATAGGAGTGTACCTAGGCACCAGCACTATTGGAAACTAAACCCCCACCCAACGAATATTGATTCACGAATGAGAAGTATAAGGATGACGCCACGAAGATAGTTGTTCTTCGATAAGTCGCTTTTAGTTCTTTAAAGAACCATGGAAGGGAGATTATCTCACAAACACACACACACACACAAAGTGCGGCAAACAAGAAGTTTTATTAATATGAATTGTCTAACCTTACATGTCTAGTTATGCCCTTATTTATAGTGACTGCAAACTAAAATAAACCCTAATGGACCCCTTATGTGGACTTATATGATGGCCCACTTACAATTAAACCCAAATAATATAAATAAACCCAAACTAAGAAGAAAATAACAAATAAAATTAATAAATCCAAATTTAATATCCTAAATATGATAGGATCAGATTTTGTTGCCCTTTAGAAGTCCTATATAAGCTAGGAGAATCAAATCTGAAATCTTCTTTCATTTTTGTAGCTAGGATGAATAAGGAATCCTTGTAAGAAAAGGATTCTGAAACATTTATGAATCCTTGCCACACTTGGAAACTATGTTGCAGCCCATTAAAGATCTTTGTAGAATTAGAAGATTCCTAAAATAAGCTGCCACATCCTTTTAGAAAAAGAATCCTAGCGAAATAGGAAGTCCACAAGTCAAAAGGAAGTAAATAACAAAACTCGTACAACCTCTGTTGACTCGTGTTTGGATGCCTTTCCGAACTCTAATTCATAGGATATTTTAACCCAAGATAGAAAAACATGGCAGGAGACTCCACGCAAACTTTCAGCCTGATCCAATGGTAGGATTGAGAATTATGACTCTTGCCGTAAAACTGGATAGTTGCACATTTTACGTCAAAATCCGAATTTAACCTTGCCTGGATCGTACCATGTATGGTCAGTAAAAACAACAAATTTTGTACAAAGTAGATATGACTTGAATTTTTCAAGAGCAAACACCACTGCAAAAGGTTTTTTTTCCAGTTGTATGGTAATTGCATTGCGCTTTGTCCAACATATGGGAAGCATAGGCGATAACATGCAAAATTCTTCTCTATTCTTTGCCCAAGTACAACCCCTACCAGATAGTCAATTGCATCACACATTATCTCGAAAGGCTCATCCTAGTTTGGTGGTTGGATGATAGGGGTAGATGTGACACGTCTCTTAAGCTCATCATGAGCATCTTTACATGCTTGATCAAACACAAATCAACTTCTTTGGCTAATAACTTGCATAAGGGTGCCGTAATCTTTGAGAAATCTTTGATAAAGCGTCAATAGAAACCTGCATGGACAAGAAAAGAACGAACTTCCCTCATGCAAGAGGGGTAAGGCAATGATGAAGTGACATCTATTTTAACTTTATCAACCTCTAATCCACACAAAGACACAACATGTGCAAGAACTATTCCTTGTTCTACCATAAAATAACACTTTTCATAGTTCAAGACAAGGTTAGTTTCAATGCATCTTTTTCAAGACCAAAGATAAATTTTCTAAACACTTACCAAAAGAATCATCATACATCGTGAAATCATGCATGAAAACCTCAATTATTCTTCCAACATAGTCAGAAAAAATACTCATCATGGGAACTTTGAAAAGTTGCAGGTGCATTATAGAGACCAAAGGGCATTCTCCTATATGCATATTTACCAAATGTACATGTAAATGTAGTCTTTTCTTGATTCTTCAGAATTAATAACAATATGATTATATCCGCTATATATCCATCAACAAAGCAATAAAAAAGACTTACCTACCCAAGCGTTTAAGCATTTGATCCTTGAATGGTAATGGGAAATGATCTTTGCTTGTAGAAAGATTAAGCTTTCTATAATCAACACGCATTCTCCATCCATTCAAGATGCAAGTAGGGATGAATTCATCATTTTTGTTCTTTACAAACATGATTTCGGTCAATTTTTAGGCCCCACATAGATTGGCGCCACCCATTTACTATTTGTGATGAGGTAAAATGACTCCTACATCTAATAGTTTCAAAATCTCAGCTTTCATTACCTCTTTTATAGGTGGATTGAACCTCCTTTGCATTTTCTCTCATTGGTTTTGCATTGTCCTCCAATAGTATGTGATGTATACATATTGAGGACTAATGCCCTTAATGTCAGCTAAAGTCCATCCAATGGCTGTTTTGTGATCGCACAACAACTTTAAAAGTTTTTTTCCTTTTGCGCACTTGTCAACCCTTTTCTATGATAATAGAAAGTATATTGTTGTATCCAATGAATACATTAGATTATCAAGCAAAGGTTTCAACTCTAACTCAGAGGCCTATAAAATAGATGGCAAAAGGTTTTTATATGAAAGTACTAAATCAACAAACACATTACTACGGGGAACGGTTTGCAAAGCTTGCAAATCCAATGTTGATTCCTGCATATTTTGGAGAACATATATGTGGCCTCTCCATCTCTTTTATCTAAGTAAATCATAGTTATAGCTTAAAGCCACACTTAATCCGTCCTCACAATAAAAAACTTGTTGCGCACACTTATCAACTTGGCCATAACATGTGATAGAATAAACATTGATGTAAGGAGATTGCATTGCATCATTAAATTAAATTCAATCTTTTCATCTCCTACTTCCATGGACAAAGCATCCTTACCACAATCAATTTTCGTGTTTGCCAGTTTTTAAGATGGTCTCCCAAACAATATAGGAGTGTTGTTTGACGAATCACAAGAATCACGTTCCATTATCAAGAATATAAAAATCACATGGAATAACCAAACTATCAATCTTGACTAGGACATCTTCTATCACACCAAGTGGAAAAACAAAACTACGATCCGTAAAGTTGTATTACAATACTAGTTTTATTCAAAGGCTCCGGACTAAAAGAATCATAAACATGTTTAGGCATAACACTAATGGATGCACTTAAATCACACAAGACTCTTTTAAAACTAGCATTGCCACACATGGGATAGTAAACGCACTTGGATCTTCTTGCATCAAAGGCATATTCTTTTTGAATAATAGCAGATACAACTTCACCCATACTTACCATTTCGTGGCCTTTTAGCTTGTAGGCTCTCTTGGTAGTACACAACTCCTTCAAGAATTCGGCATACTTGGGAATTTGCTTGATAGCATCAATCAAAGGAATGTTGAGTTCCACTTTTTTAAAAACCTCTAAAATCTCTTTTTCTTTGTCCTATTTCTTAGACCTAAAGGAACTCACAGGAAAG